>NW_027115831.1:1278066-1331824 GCF_000696795.3 Halyomorpha halys | reverse complement strand
ATTATATTAAATGCTCAAAATGAACATTTTTTGTAATAACTGATTTTGGATTCAGAAAAAATAAATACAAGTTTTAATACACAAAAGGTCATTTTTAAAGATAAGTTTATTTTACAAAAGACACTATTAATTTTACAATCATTATTCAATTAAAAACCAGATATTTTTTCAACATACCACGAGAGACTCTTTACTAAAGAGACTCTTTAGTTGAAGCTCTTAGCTCCTATTTTCTCCTCAAAGATTTTTGCACCGAGAGTATTTTTCAGCAGTGATAAAAAATATCTTGTTTTAAATTGAACAATGAGCTTAATAGTATTAATATTGTAATATTATTGTTGCACATTGCACAATAAAATTATCTTTAAAATATTACATTTTGTGAATTAAACGCTCTTTCTTCTTCTATTTCTTTTCCAAAGTCGATTTTTTTACCCAACAATTGGTTACTTAAAAAAAAAGTACACCAGAACAATAAAATGACAAAAAAAGCGGTAAAACGAAATAAAGAAAAGTTTTTTCTTTCCCAAGGGTAGAAGGATTGGTCAATATTGATCGATTCAACTATCCAAAAATATATGTTTAAAAAATTAAAGAAAAACAAATAAAAAATTTTAAAAAGTAACACAATTTAAAAAGGAAAAATTAATAAACAAGCTCATTATCTAATTTATTCCAGATTATGGTTGCATGAATTACAATGTAAATGATGGTTATAATAATTTGGAAATACTACCTAAAATTCCTAAATTAAAACATTCTCAGGAAATGTGAAAACTACACCAGTAAATATTCTGTAATAACATTTATAACTCCTATTATAACTGTAGCTAAAGAGATGCCCCTATCCCTATTCTAAGATAACTTGGCTAATAAAGAAATATATCATCAAGAGTTTTGCAGATCAACAGTACCCTATAAGGTATAAAAACATACAGTACAATTGACTGAAAAAATAGTAAATGAAAAGAATTCTTTATTACTTCATTACAACTCTTATCTAAAAATTGCTTCAACGATAAGTATATATTTTTAACATAAATTTAAAAAGAAAATAACCAGTTTCAGAGTAGCAAACCTTTTTATACATAACCATATTTTATACTGATTCATGATTAAATCATTTGATGTTAAGTAATTTATTTTCTGTATACAAACATTTATTTTTTAGTACTATTTGAGTCACTCAAACACTAGAGTGTGTCAACTTCGAAGTCACTTGAGATAATATTTTTCCCATTATTCCAACAATTAAGTTCTAAGATCTTCTACTGCCTTTACATTTTTACTCCAAATCAGTGAATCGACACGAGTACATAAATGATCAATGGAAATTAAATCTGGACTCTGGGGATGAAGTACCTTCAGATAGTTCTAATATAATCTCCTTTCTGAGTGAAGAGGGCTTTTTGCTTCAATTAATTATACCTTTAAAATATAAATTTACATTCTATTTCCATTTTTATCACAATTGCAATTAAGTTATAAGTATATCTAAAGTTGTTTATTACTCCATCAATAAAAACCAAACTTCCAATCCCGCATGCAGTCCTAGATTCCCATCCAAGAATGATGCCTCCACCTTTCTTTTAGTAGAATTTTTTTCAATTCAAATTCTTTTCCAAGGAACATCAATTCTAACCATCTGATCCTCCTCAAACTGTAAAAAATCTGCTAGTATCTGCAATACATTAATGCATTTCAGGACTACGAAATTTTTTTAGTAAAATCATTAATAAAACTCAAACTTTCTTCTTATTCTCTAAACTCTAAAAAGATTTTTTTAATACAGTCCAGCCAATAATTCTATCCATATCACATTAATCTTCACCAAATTGTATCAGGTCCAGCTTGTTCATGTATTTCTTATGTTACCAATTGTTTTGATTTTCTTTAATTTTTTAAATAATATATTCACTTCACCTCAATCCTCATCGAACAATTTTTCATATTTTTGATACTGATTAATTATACATACATGGTAACCCAGTCTCTAAACTCTTTTTTGTAAATGCATATACCTGGTCTCTATAATCTTTCAATCACTTTCCAACAAAAGTATTTCTTTTCATTATAGATGTTACATTAGAGTTAACACAGCTTTCAAACATTCTATGCAAAAGATGTAGGATATTACAAATTAATTTATCTGAGAAACTAAATAAGCAATGAACACTTCTTTATTATTTACTTAAAATTTGGCATGACAACATTTGTCCTAGGATATTCATACTCAATATATTTAAAATTAAATTTGATTTTAAAATAAAGTATCATTTTTTAAAAAGAATCTTTTTTCACTGTATAACTAATTTATACATATAGGAAGATGGTCAGGGTTGCGGTCAAAGGAGAAACAAAAATATTTGTTTCTCCTTTGACCTCAACCCTGACCATCTTCCTATATATCAATTTTTACGGTCAACTATATATACATATATAACTAATTTATATTCCACTAAATTAATTTAGAATAAAAATCAAGAAAGTTAATCCAAAATAATTTAGTTACAATCTTATACAAAGTTTAAGGAAAATTTTCTTCTGGAAAACAAGTTTTTCTTTCAACCTTTGGTTAGAACAAGTTGTAGTATACATACTAAGGCTGGGAACAAACCAAGGAGTACAAAAAAATACATGAAACTTATTAAAATTGAAAAGGACAGAAATTATAAAAATTTTCGAATAGTCATAAGATCTTCACTATATCTTCTTCAGGTTTTGAAAATATACAAAAGAAAGAGGCAAGTAATAACTGCAAGAACAGGTAAAAAAGAAAAGAAGTTTGAAGAAAATAGGAAATGCCAAAAGTTATAAAAATTGGAAAATTCTTGTCACTAAAAATAGAATCAAGAAAAGTACATCAATTTTTTTTTTCTTCTTATTTATTTGCAACTAATGAACACTGATCAGATAGAATTTGGAAATAAATTTTGAGTGTCAAAAATAATATAAACTACTAAATGAAGTTTGAACAAAAATTATGAAATGTATTATTACTGGAAAAATAAGCATAACAGTCTTTTTTTATTATTTTTATTTGATATCACTTCTCCAGATGTACAATGAAACAGATTTATGAAATTGACTTTATTGTTTGGCAGGCTCAAAAATGCTTTTACTAGATTTTTGTAATCCACATATAGAGATAGAGCTAATTTTTATTTTTAAAATCATAAAATATTTCAATAGCAGCTAGTTTTTACCTTCCATTACATCCCTATTTGACCACACACCTCTACCAAACACGGGATTTACAGCTTTCATCTATAATATCTAACTATTTTTAACTATATTTTATTTAAGTATTTTATTTTTTATTATTAATTTATGAGTGTTTTATCCTCATTTATATAGCAAAATTAATCTTAGCATTGTATGACAATGATTCACTTTATACTATTTGGTATGTTTCTGTCATTTAAACCATTCCTGTGAAATTATTATCATTTTTATATATAATTTTTCAATTTACATTATTAATGAAAATTATAATTTTTATAACACATATTTCATATAATGTTTGTTCCAATTTTAGCCTTGATGATGACCTACATCTTTGGGTCAAAACATCTGTATATCAAATAAAAAGAATTAAAAAAGACTTTTCTCCAATATATATTACATACACTAGTCAATATATTTATTTCTTCTTTGGTTTTATTTTTAAATTCTTAATTGTAGGAATTTTTAACAATAACAATAATCTTTTATTTAATTTTTATAAAAGTTAAACTATCATAGTATAAATTTGTTGATTTTCTTTATAATTATAAGTTTCACATGCATAATAAGACAACTGTAAACTTTGTGAAATGAACTTTATTGAGCAGGAGTGCTCAAAACTCCCTTTACTAGATGTTTGTAAGTTGACATAATTATACTTGAAAATTCGCAACAGAAGAAATATTGAAAGTACAATTATGTCAATTTACAGACATCTAGTAAATACATTTTTTAGACCACCACGCTATAAAGTCTATTGCATACATTTGTATCATTATTAGGGATAAGATTTTTATGTTTTCACATATTTTTACCTGACCATGATATCTGCAATTCCTTACTGACTAAAGATGTTTCAAGATATTTCTGGCTAAAAGAAGCCATTTTTATTTTACATATTTTTAAATATTTGGCCTTTTTTACATATTTTGTTGTAAATCACATATTTTCTGAAATATTTGTTATTTTTAACATATTTTTAGGTATTCTGTCCTGAATCACACTTTTCCTTAAATTATTTGTTCAATTTTAAATACATTTTTCGCAGCAACTACATACAATTCAAGAGAATGCAAGATATTTAAAGGTAAAATTTATCATTTATCATAAATAGTGCGTAAAAATTCTATGTCTTCATCTTTGAACACAAATTAAATGCAGTGGCAATAATAAATTTTCACACAGAATTACATCGAGAATTCCTCAGAATCAATTAAAAAGAATAAGCGTCTTATTCCTGTGGCATTTTCCTAGAATTTGTTTGTTTACTGTTCAATCCATTTCTCTGTTTCTTTCTTTCCTCCTCAGATTCCACAGGTACCAATACTATGTATTTAGATTTGTGCCGAGCATTTGTCAGGGCAGACATTCCTATCTACAAAATTAGCAATCCGGACTTTCTTGAGAAATACACATGCCGAGTAATGTCAAATGAAAGCACTTTCAGAAAAAATTATTTGAAAATTATATACGAGGAGTCTTTAACGGAAATTTAGAAAGCAATTTCGGATGGGCCGATTTGGATTTCTGTGGATGAGACTACGGATATGGAAGGGCATTATATCGCAAACATAATCGTTAGCAGACTGCGTTGAGGCACCTTCAAAATCCTATTTGCTGAATTGTGAAATCCTTGAAAAATGTAACCATGAAACGATTGCAAGATTTGTTAACCAAGTTTTAAAGTTTTAAATATTTTTCAGTTTTTTTTTTCTTTTTAATAAGGATTATTCTTCATTTCCATTTATAATTCATTCAGAGTAATTATTAATCAATTAGTTTAACTAAAATTACTAATTCATGTCTTGTTATTGAACAGCTATGTTTTCTCTAAGTTCATCTTTTTGTACATATTTTAACATAATTTCTTTAAAATATTATTCATATAATATATAATAAATACATATTTATGTAACTTTTTTTAAGTTATAAAGTTACTAATTAATTAGTAATTTATATTGTTGAATAATACAAAATTTATAAAGACATATTATTTACATTTTTTAAAAAAATATTTGACAATTTATAAGCACAAATTTATGTACATATTTCGCATTTTTTAGCACATAAAAATCCCATCCCTAATCATTATTCTTTTAGAGCAGCGATATGATTCCATTATTTAGTTACAATGGTGAGATATTAAAAAGTAAGATTATTCCTAAACTATAAAATAGAAAATATCTGAAACATGAGACCAAATTATCTTTTATCAAACTATTATTTTCTTGCGGTCAATTTTAAAAATTCTTAAATCTCAATTCATCTTCTGCAAGAGTTTGAGTTGGTAAATATAGTATGAAAATTGTTGAAGGATTAAATTAATTTATAAGAATCATTAGCATAAGGAATTCGAAATTGTATCACAAAGCTGTATGACTTGTATCTGATGTTAATAAAAATTGTTTTTCGCTCTGAATGAAATTAAACAACTTCAGCAATGTACCTACGTAGACACTAGATGCTACATTTTAGTTTTTATGTAACTCTATAGTACATAATTATATTAATAGTAAATATGTTAAATTAGCATGTATAGTTTTTAAAGGAAAAAATCAGCATTCATGAATAGAAGTGGTCTAACTAATTTTTAGAATAATGGTTACTTGAAACCATGTATATATATTTTATGATTTGTACATGATATCACTGAATTTTTTTTACTCTGTAGAAAAAGAAATTAAACAACTTCGCCGATGTATCTACATAGACACTAAATGCTACTTAGTCCAAAAATAAGAAAAATCACTACATTTTATTTTTTATTTAAGTGCATATTATATACTTATATTAATAGTAAATATGTTTAATTAATATGCATATTTTTTGGAAATAAAAAATCAGTAGTCATAAATAGAAGTGAACTATCTAATTTTTAGAACAATCATTACATTACATCAACAGTCAAGCAACCGTTACTTCTTTTTTATAATATATTTTATATAAAAGTGAATATTTCTTTGTTTTTTAATTTTTTTTACTAAGCTTTAAAAATTTCTAATCCTAAAAATACAACTAGTTTTGCAAAGCACCAAAGGATAGAAGCAGAGCACTTTGGAATAAGACTTCGAGAGCATCCATAGGCAACATATCACTGGTACTGAAAAACAATGATGCAACTGTAAACTTTTTTAAATTGACTTTGTGCTGGCGGGCTCAAAAATTTATTTACCAGATGTTTGTAAGTCGATATAACAGTACTAAAAAATTCGCCTAGGAAAGAATTTTGTAAGTACAAACATATAGTATATCCATTTTTGAGCCCACCTACACAATAAAATCAATTTTACTGTTATATCATTATCATTCCAGAGCAGTGATATGATCTCAATCTAAGCTAGTTAGGGTTTATTTAGTAGCACTAGCAACAAATGAATTTCGTGAACTTTTATTTGATAATTTATTTATTCCAGCTCCTTTATTACCTTCCATCTGTATGGGATTAAGCAGCAACATGAATCACTGATTTGGATTCACTATGAATTACTGACCAATTCTAATTTCAATTTTAAGCTTCAGTAGAGAGTGGCTTCCATCAGCTGACAATCTTTCCAGTACTAAGCAATGTTTCCAGTAATTCTTTTTCATTTCCGGGTAGTGGGTCCTTATAGCAGGCTGGAACAATATCTTCCAGCCATAAATAAACACTTAGAATCATAAGAAGTTCTCCTTACTCAACAAAGGAAATTCCTCCTCAGAGTGTACATAAATTCCCGTGGTTCTAATCATCTTAGAAGAGTTTGGCTTAAAACCCTATTCACATTGAGAAGGACTTGTGAAACCCAGGACACACCTACTTTGGTTAGTTCAAAGTGGTAGCGTGTAGGTAGTCTGCAGAAACTAACATGAAAAAAGCGAGGCTAGTCCCTTCCTACTCTCCTCTCCTATCCTCTCCTGTCCCATGACCAGTAGAAGTAATTTACACAACATATAATTTTCAATAGTGAAAATTTAAATTTTTTCTAAATACCTATAAGTTCAAGATTTAAAGATCAAATTGTAAAACCAATCGTAATACTCAAGTTTTCACAATACCCTACTAGTTTAAATGCGACCATACATGTATCTAAATGCCAAAATTATTAATATGATTTAAGAGCTCTCTCTAAAATGGTTACAACTCATAAATTTAACAAAGGTATTTTTTAGCATTAAAAACTTTTCTGATCCAATCTAACTGTTTCTAGCAATCAATCAGACCTTAATCCTTTTTTTGGCTCAAGTCCTCCGTTGAGGATCTATACAGCCCCAGAGCGGGAATGTCAAGGTTCAGGGACACCACAAAATAAACATTGACCAGCCCAGATGGGAATCGAACCCACAATCTTCTGAACCAAGCGCTTAGTGACCCTCACCAGCCTGCTCAACTATCAGGTCCTCCTTAATCCTTAATAAAGATTTTAATCGCCAAAATTGAAAACTTACTAATTGGGTCAAAGGTAATATTTTTTTATGCCTGAAAAATGGTCTTTATTGGGAACTCCTTAATTTTCCATCCTAATACTTAATAGAAATAAAATTATTTCAATTAGAAATGAAGTAGATATTGGATAAAAGAGAATTTAATAAATAAAGCATATAACAAAAAATAGTTTATTACTGAAAACATTAACCAATAATAAAGGTGAAACCCAACTGTAGTGATGACACATTTCATTACATTCAAATGTACATCAATACATAAATAATTTTTATATCACAACTAACCACTCCCCAATTAGAGTACAAATTCCACTTAACATATGTATCACATGTCTTTTTAATTTAAATGGTCATCTTATCACTACCTTAAATAAAATTTAAGAATGTATTAATTTTAAGTAAAGAATGTAAATATAAAACTTAATCAAAAACCAGTATGTTCCATAAAAAAAAAAATTATAAATCACACTCATATCTTGATCATATGGCATCTATTAGTTAGTTATGATTATTTTCGTCAAAACTGGTAAATGAACATCACGGCAGCAATTTCAATTGTTAAATGGGATAACATAATTTTTTGTTTCTGTTTAATATTCAAAAGTTGAATATTGTAGCAATGATAGGTACATTTGTGTGATATATAAAGTTGATAATTAAACTTTTTCTTAACAGTAATGTTTTGAAATATTACTTATTTGTGAATAGTTCCAAATATTAGTTAATTATTATAAAATTTGTTATTTCATATTAATGTAATTATGCAAATTTTATTCCAGAAATACTCTCAATTATCAGATCAAAATTTTCAAGCAAAAATTCAATGAAAAAAAATACTAATGCTGGCTGTATAGGGTTTAATAATACCTTAATACAATATATTGTAACCAAACATTTTACTAAAGGCCCATATACATCCAATGACAATATTATTTACCAGTTTAGTCACAATACTACAAACGACAGGTAATCAAAAGTAAAAAGAATCAAATCAGTACTTAAAGGTACATAAAGCTTACTATCACAAGTCCGTATTAGCCAGGGGCATTTAAAATTATGTGTATATAATTCATTGAAATAAATAAAAGAATGATATGTACTAAAAAAATTATTGGTTATGGGCCAAGATAAGGAGAAACATCAGTCCAATATTCAGGAACTTTCTCAATTTTAACGAGTTCAGTGTACCCTTGGTTTTCTCCAACTTCTTTGAAATAATTACATGGTCGAGGGCCAACTCCTTCTATTTCTGACATATAAGGGGGAGCTAAAACATCAACAAAAGCAGCTCCACCTTCTATCGCTTGAATTTCATGGATGTTACCTTTGCTTGGAGTAAGGAGCACAGCTGGGTCTTTATCAGTCACTATTCTCTCTGGTTCTTTAACCGTCAATACCCTATCTAATCTAAGTGCAGAAGATTCTTCTGTAAGAGAAAAATTTCGAATAATTACTTTTCCACAAACCACTTTACATATCCCATGCATCAAAGGATGATCGTGGAGAGGAAGTTTACTTTCTGGTCTAAGAACAAACATGTTAATTGTGTACTTGGGATGTTCTAAAATTTCAACATAAGTAACAGGAGCTGAATGAGGGCCATTTAGGAGGCTTTTGTCCAACTTTACATCTTCAGCAGTGAGCTTATCCATAACAGCCAACAATTTCTTCAAATTTCCTTCAAAAATTTCGCCTTTGTGAGGACTACGAGAAAAAGTTTGAAACACTCGCTCTTTGACCTGTTCCATTCTGGACAAAATGTGGAATGAAGCACGCATGGATTTATTTGTGAAAAAGGATCATTCAAACCATTTAAATAAATAAAATATTAAAATTAGATTCGAAAAATATTTTAAAATCTTGAGCAACCCAAATTAGAAAATGTAACCACTTGGAGAAGGTTCGGGTGCTATCAAAATTTCCAAAGAGGATAAGAAAGATAACTTCTGGGAAATAAGCTGCAGCTTAAGTTTTTTTAATATATTTTCACTACTAACTAACATTATCACAGGCAATTATTATTTCAAATTAATAAATTTGATAATTAATTGTTAATTATCGATAATTAACAAAATGTATAGTTCCGAAACAACTACTCAAATTTTAATGTCAATGCTAATTATTTCTAATTTTAAATACATATGTACCCTCAGACCAAAATTGATCAATGCAAGTATGTACAAATTATTAATCAATATTAGTCTCGAAACAATCCAGTATGTATAAAATAACTAATGAAAATTATGAAAGGAATCCGCGTCTTCATTAACATCTAAGGATACAAAATGTCTGGATTATATTTTCTAAAGGATTGCGTTATAATATAATTTCATCATTCTTGAAATTTAAAGAAAAATTGTTTTTAATACATTTGTTTCATAAATATATTTAATAGAAAATTAAAAAGTTTGTAAATGCATTTTCATAGGAAAGATTTCAATAATTGTTTATTTTTTAAATTAGTTCTTATAAATTATTATTGATGTATGAATAAAATGTAACATTACGACATTATTCTAATTACTTACATGAAAAAACAAATCCGTTGCCGAGAATATTTAAAAAATGACCGAACACTTATTAAAACCGTAATTAACATGAATGACACCCAACTTTGCATTTCGACAACTAGAACAATCTTAAGGCAGACTTCCGGATAGAGAATGTGAAAAAAAATCAGTTAGCAATTTATTTCTTTTTACTATAATTGAATGATAATTCTTATATCATTTTAAAATATATGTTTATCTGTATATTTGTGTGTGTATACTAATTTTTGTTGTTAATTATTTATGTAAACCATGTTTTGTACATCATTCTTAAAGCTTATTTTTGTAATAATAATTTTTTTTAGAAGTTGGGGAAATCATAAGAAAAATAGTTTGAATCATGTTCTGAATACGATAAAATTCTTTATGAAAGAAATTAGATTGATAAATTAATTTATTTGCTCCTACCAGGACTAATACATCACACACACTTACATAAATACAATATTCTTTTATAATATTTATATTAGTCCTGGCTAGTTAAATTTTATTAAATTTACCCAGTATTCATTTTCAATAAATTTTAATACTATTATTTATTGCTCCTGAGTTTTATAATTAATAATCCTGTCTTTAAATCACGTTCGCGGCTAAAGAGATGGCAGTGAGTGAAAGACTGGATATGATTTGTTTTCAAAACTAGTCTGTTTATTAATTATCATGGGTTAACCGTTGCCCTTTGCTACAATCTGAAACATGTTTATCATCATTGTAATAAATAATAGCTTTAAGAACTTTGGGATGTAATCTATTGTTGATATATCAAAAGTATTAAGATTTTTGTCAAGTAACTAAAGTAAGTTTAATATTGTGAAAACCTTAAACTTTTTACAAATTTTTGTAACCATCTCTTATGAGGCAAATTCACTGTATTGTTAATCAAAATAACGTTAAATTTTATTAATGAGTGCATACATATATCATCGTAATAATTTGTCTGTAGTGCTTATTTTTGCCATAATTGACATTATTTTGTATCGAAAAATGTATTCATCCCCATAAATAAATGGAAGGATTGGTCTTTAATGAAAACTTAATTTTCACAATTAAGTCTTCAGGTTTGAGTTGGTTCAAGGGTTGGATGGCGCTACCAGTGGCCGAAAATACAGTTGATTATCATGCCCGTCCTCCCCTCCCTAGTAGTGGCAGAAATCAATTTCATCTGTACCGAAGGCTTGTCGCCATTTTCTCGAGATAAGTTTAAGAAACCGGCAAAATTATAAAGACAACAGCTGTAGGTACTTGTCAATATTGTTAAGGATTGATGGCAGAAGTGGTAAGTTAACCCTGCTTTACTTTTCCATACAGTAGTAATTTATTTTATACTTGCCATATCTTCAATTAGCTTTAAATTACCTGTAATCTTACCTTTTCTTTTGCTCGCCTCTGGAAAAAATATAACGTTTATATCTGAATTAAATTGTGTACCTGAAATACTATACCGATTATTAATGTGTTTAAATTAAGCATATTGGTGTATTATAATCAGTGACTTTTGTGCCTTATTTGTTTGTTTACATTATGTGAAATTTAAGTATCATGATTTCCATCTGATAACATCAACCTGATTCGTATTTTTCTAATTGAATTATGTTATAAGAAATGAAATATTGGTCTAGTTATGATTATCATTCTGTTATTTAATATTGGGATAACAATTTTTCTTTCTGATTAAAGCGTCACATGGCAGTTTTAGTTTTTTATAATCTTCAGTTTATCTTTCTTTTATGTTATTTTTAAGTTATAGTATTTTTATACGTTCATTCTCTTTACCCAGATTGGTCTTGAAAATTTGCCTGTGTATCCAATTTGTTGTTTACAAACTAGTGATCAAGTTGTAGTTTGGATTTCACTAATTGGTATATTGTCTTTTTTATAAATTATAAGCTGAGCAAAAGTTAATTTAGCCAATTGAATGTGGTTTCATCTTTTTAATTTCGTAACTGTCCTGAAAGTTTTCAATTATACTAATTAGACAAAATAAGTAATGACATTTATTTCTGTGTCATTTAGTTTTCTCTTGAAGTTCTAACATCTTAATATTAATTTATTATTCTTGTCTAAGGTGTGATTGATGATACTTTACTCTATTTTTATATACCATGACTAATTAAAGAATAACTGTCTCATTTTTTGTATTCAAAATTTTATTTTTATTTATTATAATTGATTATCATTATTTTTATTATAAACAACCAGAAAAACAAAAGAATGTTGGATTAATTATATTGAAAAAGGATCTATATAGATTAATTGAACACAATTGAAAGTTTGATATCAATTTAGTTAAAATTAAGCATAACTTATTTTTATTTAGATATTGGAATAATGATTGAATTAATTGTTTACTAAATTATTTAGTTTATAGTGGTAAATAACAATATAAAATATAAATATATGGTAATAATATATAATATAAATCAGTAAATAGAATATCTAGTGTCTCTATAGACTTAACTTACCGGTTTCCATAAAATTTACTTATATTAATCCAATAAAGATCTATGGAGATAATTAACAATCATTCAAATGATCATTTTAGAATGTTCGGTGGTGTACAACTTTCAAATTGTAATAGAAAATGAACAAAATTCAAAGAAACCTGTCTAAATTCTTAATTATTCTTTAAATATGAGTAAAAGTTCAATTGGCTCTATCTTCACAAATACTTGTCCGAGTTCAATGATTTTTTTTTGCAGAGAATTTAATTACCATTTAAATAACAGTAAAAAAGTTACCATTCAGTCCAAAAAAAAAAAGTCACCATTTAGAAAGTGAAAAAAATTATATTCAGTCCAATGGTTTTAGTAATATGGGATTTGGATAAATCCCTGAGAGGAATTATGGACATCGGAAGAAAAAAATTTTCCAAAAAGATCGAGCTCAGAAATTTCTAATTTTTAATTTCTTTGACAAATGATAAATGGTTGCAGGCAACATTAAAATCAAATATTTGCTTTTTCCTAAAAAAAAAAAAAAAAAAAAATGTATTGGCCTACTTTACTTGAATCCTCATTAGGTTTATATAGTTTTTTATGAATATAAAATTATTTAAAGCAATTAGGTATATTTTTTCTTATTCTTCAGAAAGAACTATGAAAAAAGGTATACTGTCTGATCTAGACCCCAATATTTTATATTTATTCATAAATTTTTCTTTACCGCATAAATCAGGGATTCAAATATTTTTAAACCTTCCTATGACAACAGGGAAAGTTTTGAGAAAAAAAAACAAAACATATAAATCAGTTATTATAATAATAAAAAAGTTACCATTCAGTCCGTATTGAGTGCCAATGCATTTCAAAAGTTTATTGTGAACAAATATTTGGACCATTCCCTTTTCTACATTTGGATAGAATAGTCTACTTTTGTAAGTGAACACATCCTTTACAGAAAGTATGTAGTGTGCTTATTACTGGTTTAAATCTTAAATATATATTTTTTTAAGTCTCAAAATTGTTACAAATAATATTTAAAATTTATTGGAAAAGGTTATTAAAACAAAGACTAAGCAAAGAAAATCAATTGAATGTGATTTAAAATATACAATAGACGTACATAAGTTTTTTCAATAACTAATGTACTCTATTCAGAGCAAAAATGATGTATGAGAGGGCTTGTTCCTCAGGATACCTCCATTTGTCCCATATCATGAACAGAATATAATTAAAAATTAATTGTCTTATACAGAGAACTATAACTTTACATGACCAGGCTCCAAACAGCAGTACGTACAGGATCCTTAATTATAAAGGAATATCTCTTCTTCCATGTCCAGAATAATTTTTCAAAGTTTGCTCCTATAGATGGAAGGTAACCTAGGGCAGTGCTTAAGTGGCTTTAGTAGAGGAAAGTCCACCCTAGATCAAATATTTCCTCCTACTCCTTCCCCTGAAAAATGCTCAACAGAAGCAGAGATTATAATCATTTTGTAGCATTAATGACTAAAAGCTGTTTTTAAAAGCCTTGCATTCCTAATAAGTCAATAAAGCTGAAGCTCGCCATGAATTGTTTCAGTAGCATAAAGGTCAGTATAATTTACTTTGAATTAAATTGGAGATACTCTAATTTGTATTCTTTGTAATGCTGTGGTTGAAAAGGCTATTAGATTCAGAGGACCATATAGACAAGAGAAACGATCTTTAATAGAACAGTGCAGCTTCTAGCTTATGCAGATGATATTAACTTAATTGGTCACTCACTTGATATAATATGAAGCACTCGTGGCACTTCTAAGTGCTAAAATCTCGGAACACTACATCAATGGAAGAAAAATAAAATATATGGTTTCTATAGAAATACCAGTTCCAAGTGAAACCATCACGATGGGCCCCACAATCATACCTAAAAATTAAAAAAGATTATGGAATTTGTGTATCTTGGATCTCTGGTGCAACAAATTAATAAAGAACTAGAGATAAAGAGGTGGCACTTCAGAACTATTGTATGGATCATCAACTGTATATCAAAAATTCATTAACTGTAGGTAGTCAAGAGATAGATCTGACTTTAATCTTATTTTTAATTTTTATTAGACCTTAATCTGATTTTTTGAGCAGCTATGACAGACAAAGGTTGGCTTAGACTATCTAATAAAGACCTCTACGACCAATTTTGAGAAATGGTTGTCATGAAAAGAGAATGACTAAGATAGGCCGATCAGGTTGCCAAAATATTGGGTGTTACTCAGATACCGAAGTAACTCTTGACTGAGTCCCTTTTCAGAAGAAGGCAGTGTGGAAGACTGTTGTGGGAGGCTGATGGTATAGCAAATGATACTGAGAAAGTCCGTGGATTTAGATATAGGATAGCAGTTACACAAAACCAAAACAATTGGCAGATGCTGGTTGAAGGGCCAGGACCCTACACAAGGTTTAATTTTATTGATAATTTCATCATTTTATTATCTAATATTGTGTACGTCACTTTCAAAATTTACTTCATTATTAATGTTTTTTGCAATCTAGATAAGTTTTGCATATTTTCTGATTTTATTATTACTTGCTTTATTAAAACTTTCTATTTTACTAACATCATATTTATGATTTTCCATCATATTATTTCTTGTAAAAGTGGTCTTTACTTATAATGATATGGATTAAAGAAGGCATGTAGAATTAAAATATTTATAGTTCTAATCCTAGTGAGGTACTCTTTCATTGCAGTGCATTGGCCTTAGGTAAGTGCTAACATTATTATGGAGAATTTGAGGCAGAGGACTCCTCTCGTGTACCTTATATGTCCTCTTCCTGGGTAACCATTTCTCATTAAGCAGTACTTCCTTATTAAGTACAGAACCCAAGGCGTACCTTCTTAAGTTTTAATGTCAAAGATTATTTTTACTTTTTTTAAATATAGGTACTATGTACGATATCCTTAAGGCATTCACTGTATTTTGTTATAGAATATAAAAATTGAAGAAAATTTATTGGGACATGTGGGTTTATCAAGACATCCTCCTTCGATTCGAGGTGGACGCCCTAGGATGAGAAGTAACACTCAGAGTACGAAAGTTCAACCCCCTGAGCCAATTCCTCTAGAAGAAGCTGCAAAAAGGGTAAACTTTACCTTGTAATATTTTTTTTGTTTTGTTTAATTTATAGTAGGTAGAAATAGCTGTAGAACTAATGACCATTCTTAGGTTTTTATTATTACTCTCACTTACCTATATATGAAATGTAGAATTGCGATCATGAAAAATTCTGAATTCTAGGTTCAACGGAAATACAGTGGCCAGAAAGGCCACTTCTTAGAATCAATTTTTCCGATTTTCTCTTAAACGGCTCTTAAAGATTTTGGTTAAACTCTGTATATTATCATATAACTGAATGGCCACCAATATCAGATAGATCTTATCTTCATTGATATAGTTTGACAGGGCTTTAAAGCAGATTTAAAAAAAGAAATTCCTCTGGTACTTTAATTTTTTTAATTTAAAATTACTGACTATCTCACATTTTTATTTGTAAAAATGATGAAAAATATAAACTATGACATGTTTAACGTAAGGAGGAAAAGTATTTTTGTTGTTATGACCTTTAAATCATTCAAAAAGCATGACACAGATAATAATTTACGCATTATTTTTATTTATAAGTTTCATTATTCTAAGGTGAATGTTTAATTATAAATATTTTAGAGATGAAGTGAGTTGTTTTCTCTTTATTGATATTACGTTTTTGTAGGAGCTTCAAGCCATGCCTACCAAAACACCAGTGTCAATGCTCCAAGAGCTTCTTTCTAGAAGAGGGACGACTCCGAAATATGAACTGGTTCAGGTTGAGGGAGCCATTCATGAACCCACTTTTAGGTATACAGTCTCCGTAGGAGAAACTATAGGTTAGCACTGCACATTTTGTACTCTTATCTATGCATCCCATCTATTTAATGAGTTCCTTTTCAAGGCAATCTTTAATTAATATTTTTCTTTTAAAAAAAAGAAGTGAATGAAATTTCAGTCATTATACAGGCTATGCACTCAAAATTTACATTTTCGCAAATCAAATTCAACCATTTGGAAATTAAGAATGCATACTTGGAGATTTGTTTCTTTTTTGTAAGATGGTACACATTATCAAATGGATATTACTATCTTTTTTATGTAATATTACAATACACTGTAAAAAGATAATAATTGAATATTAAAATTAGTCTTTTCTTGAAGCCCATTAATTTTATATTTAAAATTGGGGGCTTCAAACTTTTTAAATCCACACCCATCAATTGAAAAACTAAAATTTTGTAATTGTGAATTTGATTGAGTGGGTCAGAAGCCAAAGGGTACAATTTTGCAATCTTCCAGTGCCTTTTCAAATTTACTCTTCAGTACTGGCGAAATTGAGAAACAATTAGGAATTAGTAGTATATTATTGATAATATCACAATTTTGTAAATACTGAAGCATAAATTTGGTTCAGGCACTGGTAGATAAAAAAGGCTTATTTGCCTTAATTAATTGAAATTTTCCAAGCTTATTCAAAGAATCATTTGCAGTAATACCTATTTTTATTAATTAATTTTAAAAGAAGAGGTTTAAAAATTAATACATGATTGAATTACAATTAAAACTTTACTTTGATTTTGATCTCTGGTTTCATCATAATAATTTTATTGGATATAATTTATTATCTATTATATTCTGTTGGGATTTAAAGACCAAAGATATTTTTCAGCCTTGACCAACCTGTTCCACCTTTGCCTTCCACTTTATCTTGGTTTATTCTATTCCTTATCCGAATCGTGGTTTGAAACTTAGCATTATATTAATGTGGTATAGATAAGCTAGTACTTATCTTTTGCAATTCTCATTTTGGTATAGTCTAAGAATTACTATTTATAATTATTGCTACTAGCTAATTATTTATTTTATAAACATTTTGCACATATCACAGAACTTTAACTTACCAACCTACATATGTCCCCCAAATTTTGAGTCGAATAGTGGGTTCGTATTGAAACTATCCCTATTTTTGTGATTTCTGGAGGGGAGGGGGAGGGGGAGACCAGGAAACCATAAATCATAAACAAATTACTTTTTCTGCTGTTATTTTACAATTTGTATTTTACGATTTCTCAAGGTGCGAATAACGAATATAAATTTTGTTCCTGCCAACGATATAAACAATATTCTAACCATGGTGGGGATCAAGTTTTCATTTCATAGTACTACTACAGAATTAAAAGTCAACCCTTCCAGGCCAGATATGAACCGGCACCACTGCAGTAACGAGCTAGTTTAAGTCGACACTTTAACTCGTTTGGCCACAAACAGCTCTGCTCCAAATGATCTATGGTTGAGTCAAAAAATTGAATGTGAATTGAGTTAATGTTAGAGAAATGCCTTTTAAGGGTATCAACTTTCCCTCCCCCCTCTCCCTGCCATTTTTATGCATGAATGATAATTAAATCAATTAAATTTTTTTCAAACAAAAATGAGGGGGAATATGACCTTAGCAATAAAGCTCTGATGTATTTTTATTAAATAAATATTTGTACAATTTCAGGATCCAGTAGATTTGCTGCTATGGGTACCGGTAGATCTAAGAAAGAAGCTAAGCATGCTGCCGCTAAGGCGATTCTAGACAAGATCACAGGAAATACAGAATCTTTAGATATCTCTAGTCCAACCTCCTCAAATACAGAAAGCCTGTGAGTAAATTTTTTTTCTATTTATCTTGTTTACTACTAACTGTTGATACATTAATAACTGATGAAAGTACATTTAGTTTACAGAAGTTCGAAAATTTAGTGTTTATTTAATTTTAATGATAAGTATTATCACATCTAGTCTAGAAGATAGCAATTTTTATTTTTCCTCATCTGGTACAGGTTTGACTTCTAGGTATATGGAAGACCTCATTGGTTAGTAGTAAAAATAAATTTGTCTTGCAGTTTCTTTACTTCTCAGACTTTAGAGATTTATTTCGTCTGTTCATTTAATTAAATTAATAGATCTTTTCAATAATATATATTGTGATGTATCTGTTCATTTTGTTGTGTTAGTTAATATTGTTTTTTTATTTATCTCAAACCTCTTTATTATTTTATTTACATTTTTTGATTGTTTATATAACTCCATCATTACATTTTTTTATGTCACTCTTTTACCCTTACATTGACTCTACCTTTTTATTGTAGCCCTAAAGACCTACAATGTAGGTTGAATCATTGGCAGAAAATAAATAAACTATTTTTTCTTCCTTCTTGGCCTCAGCCCTGACCATCTACTTTAAATTTTAAATTTATTTTGATTTTTTATTAATTTTGTAGCTGTTATTGTTTGTTCTTGTATTATTATTTTTTCACTTTTGAGTTGTTTAAAAAAAACCTGCATTGTATGCTCTAATCGCATTATTTCTTACCCTCACTCTGATCAATTTCCCATTTAAAATGTTCCTTTCTGAAGTATTATTTTCTTCTTTGTGATTATTAAACTGAAATGTTGTTTTCAATTGAAAAACATTAATGAAATAAGTCCAAAAGTTGATGAACTAGTAAATTATTTAACAAATTTTTTAATGAAGCTAAGTAATAGTTTTTCATTACTACGATGAAATGCAACTGACAGGTTGTGTTTTTGTTTGTAAAAATACTTACAGTAATTGGAAACATCAGAAATTATTGAAAAATACCTATATTATATTTTAATAATTCAGAAATTTATTTTAAACTCATATTCATTGATTTATACAATGTATAGATTTAGAAAAGACCTAGGTAGCCAGAAATTGAATCATTAAAGGAGGAAAAATGACATAAAATGTTCTAAACAACTAAAAGTTGTTTCCAATTACCCTGGCTGATCCTCCCTTATTAGCTCAAATATAGGTTAATGACCCCCATTCTCAAAAATAATTTTTAGCAATTATATAATAATTGCTAATAATATTTAATAAATAATTTATAGCAACACAAAATGTCGAAAATGGCAAAAGGGGTGTAATTAAGAATAATATCATTTGTCAAATAAAAATATAAAAAATATTTTTAGGAATTTTCATGAAAAATTCACTTTGGTAAGTATTAAATTCTGAATTAATTAATATTCGCATGTTTATTTTTTGTTTTTTATCCTTTATAAATGATTTAACAGCATGCATTGTACAGAGGTCCCAATATTGGCACAGTCGAGGAGCGGATGATGGGCAACCCTATAGGTCTTCTTCAAGAGTTGTGCATGACGAGGCGATGGCCTCCGCCTGCCTACGAAACTGAAAATGAAGAGGGCCTTCCACACGAAAGACAGTTCACCATTTCCTGCCTTGTATTCCGACACAAAGAAATAGGTATTGTTTCCTGAATGAAAATAATTAGAGCAAAAGTGTTCTATAAACCGTTAGTTTGGAAGAAGACTCAGAACTCAAAATAATTCATTTTTATGTTTTCATGATTAAACGATTCCAATTCGTCTATATTTTTATATGAAAGAATGTTACTGCGCCTGTTAGTTAGAGCTGTAAGAATTACAACTTGTAACTCTCTTCCTCATGAAAATATAGACAAATTACAGTCGTGCCATCGTAAAAACATAAGAATGAATTATTTTGAGTTCTGACAGTCTTCTTCCAAACCGACAAAATGTACTAGTCCTAAATTGTTAGTTACAGTAGGTTAAATTGTATAATAAAATTTTAAAAAAAGTTGTACTACTACAGTGAATAAAGGTTATAGTAGTCCAAATTTTCTTAGGTTCAGCAATTGATAGGAAAGTTTTGTTTCTTTACTCACAGTCATACCAGGAGATAATGTGGTCAGCATTGATACCCAACCTAATTTATTGATTTATCAATAAAAATTAATTTTCTACTAAACCTAGTCATGAATTAATTGTCCAGTGCCATTAATAGTGTTTTAGTTTAATTAGAGCTTACGTTGGTAGCTCCACATTTTCAGTATCTCAGCAAAATAATAAAATAAAACTACAATTAGTAAGTTCCTGAAACTTAGTCGAAAGTTTCTGAAATAATTTTCCTCTTTTTTCTTCTCACTATAATTTTAAATCAGCGAACTTTCCTTTGTATTCTTAATTTTTAATTACCTCATATGTTTACTTTTAATGAGTTGATAATGAACTAGGCTTATGGCCGAGTATGAGATTTTAAAAATTAGGACAAAATATGTTTAATCTTAAGTGCGACTTCAGACCTAAGAATACCAGCAATTATAGTTCTAAAGATGGAGCAAGCAGAGAGGCACTATAACACTCACTCAAGTGAGGTTATAATATAAGTGTATAAATAGTGGTAAAAGAGAAATAATTTGACTGTGATTTTTAATGTATTTTTGACATATTAGATGTAAATGTTTTGACCTGGGCAGAATAGCCTGTATGGAGTTTTTTTTTTAAATGGTTAAATGATATGTCTCATAGTAAATTAAGATTGTCCCTGAAGATGGCCGAATTGGCCGAAACGTTGGACGTGTGAATGAAATGAATGTTTTGAGACTATAATTTGGATAGTGTTTTTTAATTATTTAGTAAAAAATTGTCAGTCTCAAGAAAGAAATTTAAAGATTATAAATAAACAATTTTATGGCTGAGCAAAACCAAAGAATATTTCCTATTGAATTCTATTTACTGAGAGCATCGTTGAAACCCAAATCTTTACAGTAAGATATATCACAATTGTCTACCTCCAGCTGCATGTTGAGCCCTTTTAGCCTAACAAAATAAAACACCTAAACTTCGATCTCCATTATTGGAGATTACTAAGTAAGCAACTGTTTAATTTAATTTCATTTTCTAATTGCCGCATAGTTTAACCACCTTTATCTATAAGGAAAAAATATATACTGTTGTAAAAACAATAAAACCAATAAGTAAAAAAACAAATAAACCAAAAAATATTTATTTGTACCAATGTTTCGACCTGAGTTTCAGGTCTTCATTAGGATAAGGAGCTTTCAGCAGAGATTTTGGTTGATCTAAACTGTAAGTTTAGCCAAAATTTCTGCTGAAAGCTCCCTGATGAAGACCTGAAACTCAGGTTGGCACATCGACACGAATAAATAATTTTTTGTTTATTTGTGTTTTTTTACTGACCGCACCACTCTCCCAGCTCTTGACTATCTTCTCCACTTATTAATCTATGGTCAACTATCTACACCTCATTATTTCTACAAATAGGTTGCTATTTCAAAGGAAGTCTTATGAGTCATATTTCTTGTGATCATCCAAACATATACATTTTATTACAAATTTGAACGAATATCTATTCTATATATTTACTCTTGATTATTGGTATTCTTGCTAATTTCAACGATTCCGATTTCACGCTAGAATGCTGTTCAGTACTGATAATTAGGATTCAACTATATTAAGATATTTGAATCATCAAATTTCTTTGAGTCATATATCAAGTATTATGAAAGTTTTAAGTAAGGTTGTGTAGTAGGGATACTCCTGATAATATGATTCACCACAATATTTATTAGTTAAATCCTTTACTAAAATTGAGTTTACTCTGCCTGCCTTTGCTTTAAGTATATAATTATAATGGTTTATATTGAAGATTGATAATTATTTTTAATAAAAGGAAGATGGTCCGGGTGCAATCAAAAAACAACTCAAACAGATTAAAAATTATTTATGAGGAGCCAACATCCAACGTGTTCCAGGGCTAAAAAATATAATGTTAACAGTTTAAGAGAATGAGATGGCATGAAATAAATATTAAACTGAGGTGGGGCTAAAAGAGATGTTAGCAATTATATAATAGAGATATAAAAAAAAAATATAGTACATTCTGAAAAATGTCTTCCCTCTTTTAGTGTATATTTTTTTCTACTATATTTGTTTTATATTTATCTTATATCAAATTTTCTATTTGTTATTAGTTATCCTGTTCATTTTATGTCTAATATTTCACTGTATTTCTTTTTTATTTATACTTATCGTACATCTTATTTTTATTTCCTTAATTTCTTCATTTTTGTATTATTTTTATATATTTTTTAGCCCAACCTTAGTTTAATTTTTATTTCATATCATCTCATTCTCTTACACTGTTAACATATTTTTTTGTTGTTGGTATCTTTTTTTAGCCCTAATGATGGTGGGTAAGAATGTTGGGACTTTCCGGCTATACCCGGTTCATCTTCCTTTTATTAATTAAATTTTATCAATAGTTTACATTCTTTGTCATATTATTTTTTTAATTTTGTGTTCAATGGCTTTTCGATCTAGGTACTGGTAAATCGAAAAAAATTGCCAAGCGACTAGCAGCACATAAAATGTGGATGAGACTTAAAGACTTACCTTGCGAAAGCACCACCATTCATTATGGGCTGGATGATGAAGACGAGGTAAGCTCAAACAAATGTTTTATTTATTTTTGTTGTTCCGAAATAGTTATAACTATCTTCTTTTCCAAAAATCTCATAGCCCTTTGATTTTTCATGTATAAAATAAATCCAAGAGAAAATACAAAAAAAAAAAAGTAAATACTGTTTGCGTATTATTCAAAATGTATACTTCTTTTGGTAAATTACTTACCTAATAATGATTTATGATATAATTACTTCATCTACTAATCATAACAAATTCATATAAATCAGACTAGTATTATCAAAAATAGAGACATCTGACTACAGTTTATTTTTAAAGTATCCCACATAGGTTCCCATGGAAATCCATCTTTCCATCTTCCAGATCATTCCAGATACTCATTTGATAGAAATTTAAATAGTTTATTACATGAAACTAAACAAAATAATTCCATCTTAATTGGGCCAATATAAGCGAAGATACAGCAAAACGTCCGTGTATTGGATGAAATTGGCACCAAAATTGCTATGGAAAATCCATCCGAGAATACACACCAGATATTTATTGTTTGTTATTTGGTGATATAATAAATAATTTAAACAATAAACCATTATACGTTAATTAACTACATTTTTTTAATAAACTTATTTTGTTGAACATGCACAGATTAATCAGAGAGTTCCTCAAAGTGAGTTTGACTCATTGAAGATGGTCAAAATCCCAACACTTGCCACAGCGCCTTACAACATCAAAGTGTCACAATTCCACAAGAACCTCAAATCATCGGTCGGACCGAAGCTTGATGAGCTCCAGGTACTTGAGTCATTATCATTTGAAATCTCTTCATTATTACTTATCAATCATTAGATTTATCAATAAAGTATTAATCTGTTACTTTATTTTTTTCTATTTTGTTAAATTTATTCAGGCCTAATAATATTTTGGTGTTTGAGGTTCTTGTGAGATGTGTTAAATCATTATGTTAATATTAATTTTCATGTCTTGATAACAACTAATTATACTTTTTTTATTAACCTTTTGGCAGTGTTGAGGAAATATTTTATGTTGTCATATTTAATAATATATTGTTTTTGTTGCATGCAGTATATTGAGAGTGGATCATCACTGTAATATTTTTAGAAAGGCTATTGAAAGTATTGTTGATTTTTTTGTGTGTGTTTCTAATATTTGATGCGGAAGTTAGAGAAAAATAATAATACAATTCATAAAGAGAATAAATATATGAATTGAGAACATTATATTTTTATTCTAAATGTTTTGATCCTAAGGCAATTATAATTTATTTAAATTTATAAAAGGTGTTGCTCATATCACTGCTTTGGAAGTATAATGACACAACTGTAAATTTTTTCACTTTACTTGGTTGATGGTGAGAAAAAAATTTCACAAAGTTTTATAGTTTCTTTATCATACTTCAGAGCCAGTGATATAACCTAAACTTCTTATAAATTTAAAAAATAATATTGGAGAAGTTTGTCGGGGGGTGCGGTCAGCAAAGTACAACATAAATAAACAAAATCATATTTATTTATTTTATGCCGACGTTTCGACCTGAGTTTCAGGTCTTCATCAGGGGTTGTGACGTAGAAGGTAGGCTCGCAACTGGATATATTGATATGGAGCAAAAAATAATAATTGCTTTAATGTCAAACAATTTAGAATAAAAATACAATGTTCTTATTCCACGTATTTATTTTCTTTTTTGATATTTCAGGGATAGCTTATATTATAAATTCACCCTCTTCAGTATCTAAAAAAAAAACCCAGTGAATTATATAAGTGCTGAAGAAAGGGATACTGTATCCCTGAGACATCCAAGAAGAGAATTAACTCATTATTAACATTGTTTGTTTATTCTAAATTTTTTATCTTAAGGCGACTATAATTTTTGAAAATAATACTAAGCTTAGTAGCCAGCATGTAAAAAGTTTATCTGCTAATTTCATTTTGTGATTATCCCTCTGGCTTCTTACTCGGAGGTATTAAAGAGATCACAGGAAAGAAAAAGTCAGAGAATATCATTATTCTAGGATATCTTTGAATTGGTGATGGCATGTAAAATATTAAATATCTAGGCCATGTTATGCAATAATATTTGAAATGTAGTTTCAATGTTAGAATGGACCATAATTAACGTACCCATGTTTCAGATAATTTCTTTAAAGGATTCTGATTTTAATGCAGTCCAGTTCCTCCAGGAGATAGCCGCTGAGCAACAGTTTGAAGTGACATTTGTTGATGTTGAAGAAAAGTCAGTCACAGGTGAATATAAAAATCTTAGTTATGGTAGTAAAAAATAGTAAAATTCAAAGTATAGTTTTATTTCACATAAAATAGTATTACTTCTATAATATTGTAAAACTGAATTAACCAGATAAAAAAAAGGGAGGAGGAAAGAGTTGTTTTGGTCAGTATCAAGTAATAAGGGTTTTGGTTTATTATTAGTAACACTGAAGTATTTATGATGCTTTTATGTACATATATTAAGAGAGGAACAGGTCCTTTAGCTTTCAGAAAATAAAGTATTATTTTTCCCAAACTGTGTCGATTCGTTTGAGGACTAACCTGTTTTATTGGAATAAAGCTCAATCCAATGCGAGATGACCAAGGTGTCATCACAAGTGTACACCATATATATTTTTTTTTCAGCACATTTTATATTTAATTATTAGTTAGCTTTTCATTTAAAATATTTGAATTATGTCTATTAGGAAAATGCCAGAGTTTAGTTCAGCTGTCAACACTGCCCGTGGCAGTTTGTTATGGCACCGGAATGAGCTCTTCAGAGGCGCAAACATGTGCGGCCTACAATGCACTACAGTATCTCAAACTTATGACCAAGAAATAGAATTGGGAGACTGAAGACCGGCTCAGAACTGCAACCGTGTACCTCACTTCCTTCTCTTGCTTTATTCTCATTTTCTCTGGCAAGGTAGCCTCCGCACCAGGCATCAGATGGTGTCGCTGCTCCTGTTATTTATTTTTACTATTAACTTTTAATGAGTTTTAATTGTAAACCATTTGTTGGTATTATTAGCCTGAAAATGTAAAACATTTTTACGAGTAGAGCCGGATGTAATATGTTTTGTTCGATGATCAGAGCGAGTTATGGCCCATTGTTAGTTGTGACCCTATTTTACTAAACATTTTTCATGAACTGTTATTTTCGTTTTTAGAATAATTTTTATCTGATAAAACATTTTTTTTAGTTAAACATGATTACTCGAGCTTCTGGAAACAAGAAGAAAAGCAAAATTATTTTTAATGTTGAGATATTTTTTGTTGCTTATTGCTTAACATATGTAAAGGATTATAGTTATTTTCTTATAATTATTTTCTTATAACTATTATAGTTATGTTACTATGTTTTTGTTATTAAAAGTTTTATTTATTAGGTATAAAATCAGTATCTACTTTATTATCAGTCAATGTATTATTTTCATTGTTGTTCAGAGGCTCGATACAAAAATACTTGGATGTAAGATAGCAGCTACAATGTGCCAAAGATAACTGAAGTAAAGTGACTAGTATTTTTATTTTAATTGGACTCAAAACGACTTATCCCTGTTTCTTTTCAACTGTAATTGAGCTTATTTTATTTTTTGCTTTAAAAATTTGACAATTATTTAGTTGATGAAGTCTTTTGTTTGATAATATTAACAATAAAGTGTTCAATTTGACAGCCTTCTTATTTGTTCCTAAAGTTATTTTTATATTATTAAAGATATATTACCTGAGATTGGGCAAAGTGAATAAGTTCATAGAATAATTCTAGATAATAGCATCATTTATTTTTTTGGTTGATATTTCAATCCAGTTTGGATTTTATCTTCAGTACTCTAAAAATGGAGCAATGCAATGGCATTTATATTTTATTTATTCTCCTTTATTACTGATAATGCATAATTAACTCTCATATATACAAATAATTTTCAAGACTTATTGTCATTGTTATTAAAAATAATATAAAATAGTATTATTATTGGATAGCTCAGGAAGTAAGGCACTGTGATATGAACTTTAAGGTCCTTAGTTCTAATCCGACCGTGGCAGATAATTATCCTGTTATTGTAGCCATAAGTCAACCCTATGTATTCGGGAGGCACACCAGGGTCCATTCAGCCTCTTTATACAGGCTCACACACTTTACAGTGAGTGGGTACCCTTAATTGAAGAAAAATCTGGTGGTTGAGCATGATCATAAACAAATCACCTTGTATAACCGTTGTTCAATAAACAATACTTCTTAACAGAGTTCTAAACCCCTGACGTTTCATGATTAGCGGTACAGATTTTTCATTATTATTATTTGAAATTTTTGTCTGTCCATACTTGAGTATTTTTCACGTGCTTATGTCGTTCATACTTTTCCAATATTTAACTCCATTGATGATATATTTGATCTAATTTTAAAATAAAATAACTTAATTTTAAAATAAATATGCAGACAACACTGCTATAATTTCGAGAAACACAGAATCTTTGCAGGCCACACTAACACTACAAGATCGTCTAAACAATATACAGACATGGTGCACAAGATGGAAAATTAAGATTAATCTCGACAAGTCACATTTACTCTACGACACAAACGTTCTAAATTATCGCTCAGACAGAAACTTAACCTTTACAATTACTTACTAAAACCCATTAGGACTTATGCCTGCCAAATTTATGGACCTGCTTAAAAAAACACAGATTCAAAAAATACAAACTTTCAATCACCATTTTTAAGACTGACAACGAACTCACCCCTCTACGTTTCAAACGATGAATTACAAACGGTTTTACAACACGGTACATGGACATTTCAATAAATAAATACGACTAATGACAATTCATGACATTCCTGATGTAACTCGGCTCAATTTGAAAAGGAGTTAGATGCGGGACCTCCTAGTGTAATAAAATGATTTATTTAACGTCAGGAGGATGCACCACTGGATGCTATCTCCCTCATGTCATGTCTGGATTGAACATCTCATTTGCTGATTGTAAAGTACATTTACAGGTGCAAATAAAAAGATTAAATATATATTGTCTACTTAACAGATTATATACATAGGGGATCTACTGTAATAAACACTTGACATTTTCATTGGAGATCAAGTTTCAATAGTTTAATAGGAGATTCCATATGAATCTATAAACCTATTTAGATTTACCCGCCTTTTTTCCATCATAGGTATTCCTAAGAAATTCATTATAACATATGTATGTGACTTGACAGCTATATGTGTGTTAATGTACATACTAGTACTCCAAACCATAATAAAATAACTATATTTTTAAAAAAAGTAGTGAGAGGATATAATAAGAAAACTAAATTATTTAAAATAATATATTATTCACTTTGAAATGCAACATGGTAACTATTTCAATTGTCAACAGTTATTCTCATTTACAGATGATTTAAACAGATTCTTTAAGATTTAATAATTACACTTCTATTAAGAAAGTTAGTACTTGTTCATCTCCCTTTTACTGAAGTTCCTTTTCCCTTTTTTGAAGAAGAGAAGCGTTCAAATACATTCAAGGAACCTAGGCAGGCTTGGCATTCGCATGAAGTAGGATTTGTGATGTAGTGCTTAAAGCTATAGCCATCCGCACAGTTTAAGGTTACTTCCAAACTGTCATAGTCTTTGGCCTGGCAGCACAGGCACTTACTCACGTGCTCCTTATTCTCTACAAAGGTTAAAGAAATTAATAATACAATTGTACCTCAATATGTTTATTGGAGTTTGAGAGGCAATAATTTTCTAAAAGATATTTTATATTGAATCAGCAGCTATTTTAAAAATAGTCATACATCTTGAAAAGACATTAGTCAAGTTGGTATCAAAAAACTTCAATTTTTATCCATTAGAAGTTTTGCAAGGTAAATAAATTATTATAAGGAGAAGATTGTTAGAGATGTGGTCAGTAGAGTAGAAATTAACACAAATAAATAAATTGTATTTATTCCTTGACCATCTTCGCTCATGGAATCAACAGTCAACATTAAACACATCATAAATGGATAATTGTTTATCAAGAGTGATAATTGGCCCATACTTATAATTCAGAATTGAAGTTTTTCTGTAGATAAGAACTAATTTTTTAAATTGTAAGTTTTCATATTAGTTTTATTAATTTCTAGCCGTAATTGAAATCAGTAATTATGGTACAAGCCATGTAAATATAAGTATATATATATTTTTAATTAGCTAGAAAATCGCAAAAATCAATTCAAAATTCATTCATGTTACTGATTGTTTAGCTATTGAGTCATTTCATATGAGATATATGTTTTTATTAGTTCAGAAATACAAAGTGGGATTTGTGGACTTTAATTACCACCTTTATGTTTACCGATTATAAAGAGTTGTTATTAGTGTTCTTTTTCTTTTTTTTTAATTATATTTACTATCATTCTAATGGATGATCCAAGATGACAATGGAAACACTCAATGTTTGAGTAATTTTTGAGTTTATTAAGTAAATTAATGAGTTTATCTTGGACACTTAGTAGTCCAAGCTGCAAGAAACAGCCTTTTCTCAAAAGGATAATCACAAAAAATGGATTATATATGACAATATGCATCGATCAGGTTGGTGGATAAATACCAACTTTGAATCCCAAAAAATTATTATTGATTTCAGTGTGGTGGTCAGTGGCAGAAATAATTCATTTCTCCTTTTTATTCAGAGATGAAACCATGCATATTACACATCCACATGGTATTACAGTTATATTGAATATTGTATTCATTGAAATAATGCATCAAGAACTTGTCAACAAACAACCTTTATTGATTAATCAGAAAGGACTTATACTCTAACAAAACGCTAGAGCTCATGTTTCACAACAGATAGTGTAGAAACTAAACAAGCTGGGTAATGAAGTCCTTCCATAACTACCTTATCCGCCAGACTTATCTCCAACAGATTTTTATCTGTTCAAAACTTTGGTCAACTTCCTTAGAGATAAAAATTTCGAAAATGATTCTCAGGTCAAAAACACATTTTCTGACTTCATTTCTTCTCAAAACCCTGATTTTTTCAGTTCTGTGATTGAAAAGTTGTTAACATGTTGGAAAAAATGAGGGTTAACATTTTGAATACTTATTTTTTGATTTAAAAAAATTGTTTAACTACATAACCTTTCCTGTGAACAGTGTCTTTTAGATATGAAACAACCCAACATAATTAAATATATTTCTTCTATCTTGTCATTAATATTGTATTCCAAGTTAGATCCTTGTTCAGAAATAGTAGCAAATAAAAGATCTGTTATAAGAACGTCAGTAAAGGATCCTATGCAATGTAAGGTTTTGTAATGAAAGAGAAGTAAAAAAAGTCATAATTTACATGTCTAACCAGCATACTCCACTACTGACATACTACTCTATTTCACTTCTCTTTCTTGTTTGCCTTGAAGAAGTGCTTACAAAGTGGATCTCATTGTCAGCATTATATGTATTAGTTATATGCTTTTTTGTTTCATTTCGACCATCTCAGACAATCTAGATTACTATGGTCCACTATGTCTTAAATATTTTTAAAAAATAACAATTTATTATTCTATGCATCTTCGTGAAAATGAGATTAAATAAAAATATCTATAAACTTATTAAATGTAAATCAAAGTAATTGAGAAAAAACTTTTTGTACCTCATTACAATAATTTTGATTGATATTTAGTAACTTATAAATGAATCATACCATAAATGTAAATCAAAGTAATTGAGAAAAAACTTTTTGTACCTCATTACAATCATTTTGATTGATATTTAGTAACTTATAAATGAATCATACAAAAAAAAAAGAACCACAATAAAGTTGTTTATAATTAACTATAAAACAAAAACTATAAGAATAGTCCTGTAATAGTAGTTACATTACAATAATTTCAACCTAAAATACATATTGCAGAGATAATATACTATTCATTCAGTAAAAATAAATGATGCACTAATTGAACTTTTTTACTTACTCCAATCAAACTCCGTTGACGAATCACAGACACCTTTACAGTGGTTCATGATAATTGGCTCAGTATTGACACAAGGCCCGTGTTCCTCGTTGATGAAATGGATCATCCTTATAGTAGTGTTCAATGGGACAGGTTCAGTAGTACATTCCTCTGTAACAGTCGTACATTATAACAAGATCAAACCAAATTATTAAACAAAATGTGAATGTGGACTCTTAACTTACGCTGGGGTTCAGGCCTGGTTCGATTGCATTGGTTACAGCAACCGTCAGAATATATATCTTCCTTCGGGCAGTCATCTATATCTGGGCAGCTTGGTTTTGATGAAACAACTTGGACCTGCGCATTCAATTCACTAGTCAGTTTAGTCAATCTTCTTTAGGTCAAATTATATTTTAATTAAGAAAAAAGCATCTTTATTTAACACTCGAGTCTTATTAAAATGTAGAAATGGTTTTAGCCACTATTAAATAAAATAAAAACAGATAAACAAAAACAATAGTTAATGACACTTCTAAACAGCATAATTGTAATACCCTATCTAAAAGACCATCTGATAACTAATTTCAATATTATCAATATGATAAAGGATCGTACCTGAACTTATAATATTTCATTTATCTTACCTGGTCATTATTGAGCAGACACGTGAAGGTAGTACAGTTGTCATCTGAGTTCCAGACGCTATTTATCTCATACTGAGTGCTGTTTATAACACAAGCAACAGGCCTACACTCTCCACAGCATAATTTTGATTCAGCCGGGGGTTCAAAATATTTCCATCCCTACCAAATCCATAAAAAATATGTTAGTGAAATAAAATGAAAATTCTTTTTCTTCTGTCTTAGCCCTATATACACTTTCATACCATATATTTTCCTTTTTTGGTTAAAAAAAAAATCTTTGGACAAACAATGCTTAAAAAAATAATATTTGGTTGAAACATAGCAGACTTCCTTTTTTTTTATCATTAACAATAATATTCAACACAAATAGTTTTTGTACTTTTAAATAAATGGTGAAATAAAGCATTACTTGCCTCTTTACAATTCTTATCACATGCCTGTACAGAGTCCTCTTTGATAACTTCGCCATTAGCACCAATAATACAAGTACCATTTCTACAAACGTCCAAGCTGTTTTGCCAACTTTCTCCAACCTGAAATTATATTGTAATGAAATAAATAGCTTGGCGAACATAAGGAAGAAAAGTAAAACTCCCACTAAATAGTAGAAAGCTAAATTGAATTTTCATTCTAAACTAAAATTCTATTTGAAACTAAATAAATAGGATATAAATAACAGTATTTTTATCTTTTTGCTTTGGTTAGTTTGTATACAGTTTAAGTTGGTGGTAATTTATACCATAGTATTTAAAAAAACAAAAATTCTAGCATATTTTTTTCAATAATCGGTAATATTGAAAGATTTATTTTATTACAAAAATTCTACATTTAATTAGTCATTCATTATATCAATTTTGTAAAATTTATTTCAGAAAACAAATAAAAATACACAAATTATATTTCAGAACTACAAAAAACTTCAGTACTTTGTACCTGATAAATTTTATCCTCATGTTTGCAAGCTGTCCTCTTATAGATTGGGCAACATTTGTTGTTTACGTTTACAGATTTATAGATGTAGCTGTCACTTTCTGGGGGAGTCGCACACACCTGGTCCTTACAATCTGCCACTTTACTACCAGGTTTGCACTCGCATGTTCTGCATGGACCATCCTTCCATTCATCTCCAGCCTAAAATGTAAAGAGTTATTTCAATTGATTATTTATATTGATATATCACGGTACTAACTATGTTTGTCATCTGTAATGAATTAATTTTAAGCTAATAAAATACATTTGATTGCTACATAATAATTCACTAACATTTTAAAGCGATTAAAAAAAAATTGATTAGTTTAACAATGCATTTTCTAAAGCTTATTGGATCTTAGTGGGGCCACCGACATTTTATGAATGACAATTCATTTGAAAAGTAATGGATCCAGGATAACATGAGTGTGAAGCTTCATTTCTACATACACATGTTACTCTGTGATGCCAATGAAGAACAAGAAAATTTCCACCTAGACATACATAGAAAAGAGATACCAGGGAAAGTGGATTGCAAACATGAAAGCTGAATATTGTAATATACTAAAAAGAGACAGCATAGGTAAAAGACTCAATCAAGGATTTAAATTGTTATCAGACAGAACTTGAAGTCATTAAAACAGTATAGAGAAACTGAATTGTCGTATGAGTGTTTTTTTTAATTGAACATTAGCCGTTGTCTACTCTAATCCCAAGTATTGTTATTTTACACAGAATTACAAAACACATAATCTTTAAATCAAACAAAAATAGTGATTGGGACAAAAATCTTAGATGAAACAGAAAAACCAATATCAGATTTGAGATGAGCATGAAAAATAATTTTAGGCCAGCTTAATCTAATAAAACATTGTTTAAAAATGTTAAAATGTAAATTATTAAATATTTTAGGAGAACTACAATAAAATTTTGAAAAAATAATTTTTTTTACTTGAAAACTTTATAAAGAAGTAAATTAATCTATTCATCTTTTAATCCATTAAAAACTGAATACTGACTGAGAACTGTACATAAGACGGTTGGTCAAATTTCTTATGACTACATGACAACAAATTAAAACTTTCTTTAGGCTTAGCATCCACTCTGACCATGGAGTATTAGATTCTCAATAACAAAATCATACAATAAATATTGATCATACTAACAGTTTTTAAAACTTTTTTTCCTGTGGCATTTCCTTCACTGTTGCCATTTTCGAACTCATATAGACAATGATCAGCAGGAATTTCTGTAATAAAAAAAGATAATTTATGTTATTGTGGAAAAGGTACATATTAACTGTATAATACATCTATGAAATATATAACTTGGACTAAGTTATCAGCTTAAAAAAAAGGCCTATATATTTAGGCTGTTTCACTTTAATGCAGTGGATTGTCACATATTTAAGACTAGTGATTGTTACTTTCTGCAGGTAACCATGACTAAGCAAAATGGTTCTCTATAGGCTATCACTATCGGATTTAAAACTTGATACCAAAACTGAGTCATGTTTATGCAAATTTAGGCACAATCTTAAATGAAAAGGACCTGGGATTTTTTCATCTATTTGAGTGACCAAAAAATAAATGTTCACAGCTGTGAACAAAAAACAATAATATTTCTTATTAGAAAGAGAGGCTTTCAACTCGTTAACAGCTTGGGTTAACTGATGACCTTCACAAGTGAAAACATTTTTTCAATTTGACAATTCAACTTAAAATAAATTTCTCAGTTTCTGCCAAGCATGACAAGTGATTGTCAACTTTTCTTTAAACATTGATGTTAATCAGTTGACTGATCACTGCAAGAATGAATATCTATAAGTAACTGTGAGATGTGTACAAGCAGGATATTTAAAAATAAAAATAAAAGGAAGATATAGCTGTCTACAATATTAATATTATAAGCACCTCATGTGTATGTTAATTTTTCATTGAAAATGTTTATTTGTATCACTTATTTAGGCAAGGGAAAACATAAATTTTGAAATAAACTAAATAATTTTAGCAGTAAAATGTTTATTTGTCGAAGAAACCTTTAATTTTGAGAAGTGGACATATTACCTTGTGATTGAAAATTCCTTATTTGCACTTTTTTATTATATTTTAAATTTCTTTTGTATTAATACATTTACAAAATTGGGTAAATTATTTATAATCATGAATTCAGTTAAGATTGATTATAATGAAATATTAAATCTATAAAATTGAAAGATTCTATAAATTTAGGGCTAAAATACATTATTCTGGTCAGACATCATTGACTCACCACATTCCATTATAGGGCAACATACACCGTCAGCCTTCTTGACTGGGACATAGAATTCAGGGCAGCTCTTCGTAGGACAGAGTTCAGGCTGGCAAGTTTTGTTTATGAAAGGACAGCACCCGTTGTTGTCCATCAGGGCTACAAATCCTTCTTCTAAGTTTTGGAGCTCACTAGTTATGTTGGCACATTCTTCCTTAGGTTTACACACTGCAAGAATGTAAAATGTTTAATTAACGATAATAATAATGTGTTGTTTATGGACTTCTTTACACTAATTAAAGATGTAGTAAACAGAATGAATAATGAGAGGATAACTTTGATTGATAACTGTTTATCTTTTCTGATTTTTTTTTCAAATTTGTATTCCTAAATTCTCAATTGTCAAGCAAATAACTAACAATCAACAGATAGGCTATTTTGATGAAAGACTATCAAAATACTATGAAGAAACGTATTTATTTGAACTAGGAGCATTAAACAATTATTAATGATCCAAATAAAATAAATATACAGTATTTAAAGTATTTTTTTCATTTTTGTTTTTAATTGTATTCCTAGTTATTCAATATGAAAAGCCATGGAGATAATTAACAGTTAGTTTAATGAAAGACAGTTTTATTTTATTTTTTTGTTCTCAGAGCAATTGAGAACTCTCTTGACAAGTTAATTACACTTAGGTTGAAAGGTAAAACAGACATACTGCAAGTTTTTGAGGAACTAAAAGTGAATAAAATGTTTTTCTTCATTTAAAGTATTTCCACTACACTTTACTAAACCCTTTATCTAAAGTTTCATGACTTTATCAAACAATAGGCAAAATGAAGTCCTTGATATATATATTACTAAAATGATTTGACAATTAGACATAATAAAACAAAAAATTAGAATTTACATAAATATATAAATATAAATAAATATTCTGACAAAAGATACATACCACAAATAAAGTCATTACAGCCATTTTCATCAGCTTCTAGCTTCATAATTTGATCAGGCCCACATTTTAAAGGTTTGGGTGGAGGACAGGTTTCATTCAATGGAACTATTTAAAAAAATTAAAAACAAAAAGTAGTCATAAATTAATTCAGCTCAATTAATATTCTGATTGGTTTTATCTCAGCAATGAGTTTGTAACTCACCACAAATGACCTTGGGGCAGCAGTCAGCCTCAGTCCCTACGACAGTGACTGATTTGAAGCCTCGCTTGCAGATGCTCTCCTGAGGACACTGTATCCTCTCACAGTGGACACTGGTCTTGGTACAGCTGCACTCAGTACATTGGTCAGGATTCCACTTATCACCTGGATAGTGACCTTCGTTGTCACAAGGGGTGCACTTTTCTTCAGGCACACAAGTTCCATTTTTAACAACCTGATTGATTGAACCACAAAATATTAGCCATTTTTAAAATATCTTTTTCTCCAAAACTTAATTGACAAATTTAAATAAATACTGCATTGTTGAACAAATTTCAATGACTAACATTGACCCATGAGCAATAGTAATTTTAACAATATTGTCAAATATTTGTTTACTATGATTAAAAATTAGCAAATTATTTGTACTTCCTAAACTACATCTTAGCCCCTCATATTACTTATTTTAATTTCACTAGTTTTTATTGAATCTATAAGCAATGTATAGAATAGTAATTTTACTATTTTTTAATTACATAAGCAAATCAATAATTTCAATTTCTCTTCCTTGAATTGGATTTTAATTTTTACTTAATAAATGATTTAAATCAATGTTCGAAGTTTTCTCTTTTACACCCTGGATTAACAGGCGATGTCTCAGTTCCTACTATGACAGTATTTCCTTTGTAATATTAACTGTTTCATATCCTCTTCATCCATTAAAGAAAAAAAAATGAATTTTAATGCCCTTCCAAAGCGGATAATTTAACTATTGAATTGTTTAGAGAAAATTTTTTTCTATGTTTAAAACTTATCCATATAATCTTAATCCATATAATAAACCCATTTTTAGGTCAACCATAGAATGCTCTGAAAGATAGTCAAATAGGCTCTTTTTAACTTTTAGTAAATTTTTATTTTTACACAGCACTAAGTTGAGCATGCCATGGTAAAATAAAGAAATTTATAAATCTCTCAATAATACATATATGAAACACTTTACTATTTCTAAAGGTACCTTGTTTGAAGGACAAATACATGTGTCACCCCTGGATGCAAGGCATTTTTCTGGAGATTTCCTGTATAAGTCATAGTTATCGCAAGTCTCAGTACATCCTAAACCACATGCTTCGTAAATAAGGCCTGGGGAAAAAAAAATACTGAGAAACAAGCGACTTTAAATTAGATTAACAAACCTTTCCCCCTCCCCAATAGTTAAAACATTTTTTTTTAAAGCTGTTGATATATGTACTAAATTCAATGGTCACTTTGGAAAGAAAACTTGTCCCATTAATTAGAAAAATAATAAAACAATAAAAATCTCTTAGAAAGAAAAAAATAAACATACTTGAAGGTATGAGAAATACAATGTTGGTAGGTCCAAGCCAAATTTTCTGAGAATTTTGAAAGGAAAGAAATCTATAGTAAATAGAATACAAATATATTGTTTTATTTTTAAACTGCTATTGATAACCTTAATTTTTATTTCTTCTCTTTTAGTAATTCAAATCATTCTCTAACTCAAACAATCTAAGTTTTAAATAGTTTACATTAGAGAGAATGTACTTCATTCATTAATAAGAACTTTTCTTTTTTCTTATACCTGACCATTTCCAAAGTGTCCTCTGATATTGAATTATTAACTATATAAAAATAATTGACTATTTTATTTTAAAATAACTTGGTATCATGCACATTATGCTTAATCTACATTGAGGGTGTCCACAATTTCTTAAGAGATATAAGTATTGAATAGTACTCCTCACCTGGAGGACATGCAAACGGACAAATCTCTGAACTCCTCCATTTAAGGCATACTCCTTCATCCTGACATTCCCGAGCATAGGCTTCCAGTTCGCGGCAAACACTAGTAGCTCCATTACAAAGAGCTTTATGGCAGTTGGCAATGAATACAGCAGGATCAACAACTGGATGACACTACAAACAAAAAGATCAACTTTATAGTGGCCGTTATAGATAAGTGAAATTATATTACAATTGAATATGAAAATGATTACTAGCAAATATTAAAAATTTTACTAAAGAAATTAGTACTTTCATGATCACCACTCTGTAGTAAAAAGGCATTGAGTTCAACAATGAATATGTTACATAGTTTATGGAGTTTAATTTTGTGCATTCAATTATTGGTTATAAAAGATGATGCTGATGAATTGTCTGATTTAGATACATCTGTGTAGATTATAAAGGCTATTTGGGGAGATCAAGAATAGTTTTAGGACATTGATAGGTCCAGGGTGGATGGACATTTTCAGATTTGTTAATTGCTATCATTTCGAGAACTTAATTTTAAATGAGCAAAAGATTTTTAATTTAGATTTTAATATTTCCTTACCAAGTACTGAAGCCAAAACCCTTCATAGGTTATAAGAGGTAGGCTCATGATTCTTTTTTAATAATTTAAAAAAAAAAAGAAGATAATTTAGAATTAAACAAACCTTTCCAAAAAGTACTCCTTCCATCAATAACAGGCAATCATCTTTATCTGGAGGAGGTGGAAGGCAATCGGGGAACACCTCAGAGGAGCATTTGTCTTCCTTATCCAAAACTTAATAGGAAAAACATTAAAATGTATTATATCATATTAACACATGAAAAATGGAAAACACTAGAAAAAAAAAATGCATACTTGGTGGTAAATCCTTGAGCAACCAGCTTTGGCCAAAATTGTTGACATTGTCAGTTATTGTTCCATTACTAGTAGTTAGGTCATCGGTTTCATTTACATTGCATTTACCTACAAAACGAATTGTATCTATAACTATCTCGTTGATGATTAAATCTACAATCTATAAATTATAACATCCTTAGTTTGTTTACAACAATATTGAAATGTTTTTAGATAAATTCTTTTTCCTTAATCTATGTATTTATATTAATCAATTAGTAGTTAATATTAGCAGCCGATGACAATTTTCAATAAATTATGATATTCCTTTTTTTTTAATATATTTAATTTAAATCAAATTCAATTGATCATCTGTGCAGTACAGTGGTTAATCTTGATGCCTAAAATTTTGATCTATATATATAAATATGTAATAATGTATGATATATATGCATCTAATTAAACTAACTTCAATTATGTCTGGATATTTAATGACTCTCAGGATATAAAAGGACTCTATCATGAGATATTTAGGTATTTCAATTGAATTTTTAAAACTATTCTAATCCAATGCTACTAATAGAACTGAAGAATAAGAGAATTACTGAAACTTTGAAGGAAGGACCTGGTCAAGAGCGATGTAACCAACCACTGAATCGCAAACTGATAGCAGATGGGCCGAGGTGCAGATAATTCATTGAGGTGATCCTAGACACAAGGTTTGAGGTTTACAGAGTTAGAGACTATAATTTATCATTCTAGAGTATTTCATTTCTCTGGAAATCCATTCCTTCATCCTTACACTGCTCTAATCGCCTTACTGATTTTGAATCCTTCCTATTCAATCATCATCATATCCACGCAACTACACTAGTATTGTGAATAGTTTTTTCTATAGTCCCAATTTGTGAATATACGTTCTTTGTATTATTTTTTTTTCTTTCTATAGAATTTATTACTATTAACTGATGGGATCCAAAACTCACCTTTTAATAATTGCCTTTATATTCTAAACGACCTTGTCAAGATAAAAAATGAATAATATGATTTCTTCACTAACTTAAATCATAATTTAGAAAAAAAACATATTTATACTTTCAAAACCTACTTACCACATAATCCTCTGGTCCTATTTGCATAAAAATGAGAAGGTAATTTTAATTTAAAATTTCGGCCACCATAAAGTAGTTCAAAATCTAATTGAATGGTAGGAAGTTGGATCAAGATGCCCTTTCCAAACATTTCACTGACAGAAACCCATTTTTCTTTTTGTGGCAATGTTACAAGTTCTTCGTTTATTTTTACAGATATGGTTTTGTCCTTGTTATTGATTGCTTGGACAGAGTAATCCTTGTACAGTATGGAGATTATTTTAAGGCATATATCACTTGGGTGGTCTTCACAGGGTCCATTCGTTATCAAAACCTATTAAATTATAAATATATTTTTAAAATGATAATGGGTTAATAAATTTAGTTAATTTTTATTGTTTTAAATTACGTTTTTATCATATCTTAGAACTAAAAAATGTAGCAGTACATATAAATATTATTTCAGATTATCAAAAAATTTGAAAGATATAAGATTTCTTTAGAAAAAAAATTATGTGACTTGAAATTGCGGTAATAAGATTTATTACATGTACAATCTCCATTAAATAGGTAGAGTGTAAAAAATCTTTGAATTTGGAATTTTTTATTGAATACATATTTTATCCAAATATCAGGACAAGCACAATAGATTATGAATAGTAACGGCATTTTTCAATAAAATGAAATTTTCATTTTAAAAAAATCTGCTTACTAATAGTGGTTTACCTATAAATAATTCACTGCTGAAAAAATTTAAAATTAACAATTATCTAATTGTACAAAAAATGATTTTAAAATCATCAGGCAGATTTCTTATTATTCCAATAAAACAATTATTCAATTTCTTGGAGATTTTTAAATTTACTGAATTGAGAAGTAAAATGTTTAATATTAAAAATGAAAATATACCTTTCATGATAGTAACTAAATAAGAAGAATTAAAAAAAGAAAGACCAAAATTATAGATGCAAACTATAAATATACTTTTATATATTTTTAGTGCAAACTTTTTAGTGAACAAATATTTTTAGTGAATTCATTCTTACATGACTTGAGTACAACCAATTTGAATATTTTTACTGACATGGCTTAATACCTCCAAATTTCTTTAACAAATATATTAATTTTAAAATATACTTTAAGATCAGCCAGTGGCATAACCAGGATTTCATTTTAAGCATCAACTATTAAGTTTTTAAAAAACTCACCCCAAATAGAGAAAATGCATAACATAAAATTTTTTTAGTAAATGTATACTTTATATTTCTTATAGGTTTGTTTTTGTTTTTCAGAAATTGTCTTTGATCAAATGAGGGGTTGACCTACATTTGAGTTTTATCTAGGAAAATTTAAGTTCGACCAAACTCAGAGTTTTTAAGTTATCTCATAGTTTATTTTAATTTCAACTTTCATGATGGGAGACTAAATAGGTTTTATATAATTAAATGAAAATGATTCACTAAAGGTTAGATGTTTTGGAGAAAGAAAATATGATAAAAAAATTTGATCGAAACGAGGAACAAAGATAATAGCTTCAAGAATAATGGTATATTTACTCTGAGATTTAAGAACAAAAACAAGGGTTACATTAAACCAAAATAGAAGAATACATGTTTTTAATGGTACCTAATTTAAGCACATTTGTTCCTATTTAATAGATGTATTTAAAATTTTTAAACTGATTTCTTATTAGTGGTTTGATTTTTTACTCCTTCATATTTTGTACTTAACAATTATTTTTAAAATGGATGATTGACTTGAATTTTTGGATGACCTATATTTGAGTAAATACAGTATAATTTATGAAATAATATAAAATATTAGATTAATGATTTATTATATTGATTGTTTGCGAGTGGTTTATTTTATTATTAACACAAACACACTTGATCCAATTTTATGATCAATGTTTATTTAAAAAAACATTCCAATATTTCGGCCCTCAGGCCATTCTCAAGGAGACATCCTTACATATTGATGCCATATATTCTTTAAAATGTTTCTTACAAAGGCAGTTAACCTGCAAGGCCTGAGGGTCGAAACGTTAGAGTGTTTTTTGAAATAAATGTTGAGAGTAAAATTGGATCAAGTGTGTTTGTGTTAATAATAACATAAAATAGGTTTATGTAAATTTTGTTATCAAATAAGAATAAGTAAAAATATTTTGGGATTTAAGAGGGGGAAGGAGAGGGCCTGAACCCCCCTCGGGCTACACCACTGAGGCGATCGGTTATGTGCTAATTAGTTACCTTAAACTGAGGACCTAAAGATCCATCTGTTTCTGCTAAAACATGGGTGCAATTACCAGCATAAGTATAATCAATCTTATCAAAAGTAACAAATCTCGAGCCACTATATCCTTCACAGACACCTACAAATGTCAAAATATTACAAAATTTCATAAATTAACACAAAATCAACAATCTTATAAATAAATGAATTAAATCTTACAATCTCTACACTCTGCTGGTCTGACACACTCCTCATATCTCCTTACGTAGCCATCTGGACAATAACAACCAGGGAAACACTCATTTGTTTCAGGGCAAGCGTCAGGTGTCATCAATTCTGCGCAACATGGCTCACATGTATGCTTGTAGCATTCCTTGAATACCAATCCCGGTGGGCAAGATGCAGCTGTTAGAAACACAGATCCAGCTTATAAGTAATGAGCATGAAAAGTTTTCACTTGAATTTCAAACAGTATTTAGGAAAAAAAAATCTTTGATTTTGTTTAACCCTTTAAGTGCCAATTTTGTTCATAGTATTTGCCAATAATGGTATATTGTATATGAAATAGTAAGAAACCATGGCATAAATATTAAATAATAAGAAGCCACTACATATGCAATAGCTACCATAATTATAGCACATCATACAAATACTATAAACAATATCATTGTTCAGTATTAAAAGGGTTAAGAAGTTAATTAAATAGAGGAATTGAGAGAAATGGAAATCTCCTCTTCTTGAGTATAATATATTGCAATATAAAAAAGTAGCAACTTCTTTCACTCATATGGATGTTTATTTTTAATTTAAAGTTATGATAATTGTTGATTTAAACAATTTAAAAATTAAATAAAACTAAAGCTTCAAGAAAAATGTATCTCTACTAAATACTTATGATAGAAACATCGAACTCATAAAATTCAGCCTAACAACAGAATGTATCTCAATACATTTTCTAAACAACTATGAAAGGTTGAACATTTGTCTTCAAAATTAATAACATACATACATGAGTGATCGATTAATAATTAAAAAAGAAACATCTTACGACAGTCATTCTGTATCCGCCATTGTGTGAGGTCAATATCGGGAAGAGCATCTTGGCATTCAGTGACAGCTTTGAGTATAGCATCGCACCTGCATGATTCTGTGTTGTTATTGTTCTCAGAGCAGAGGCAGATTGCTTCAACGCATTGTGAATGAATCTTATCCAAATTCAGTACAGTACCACAACGGCTCAGTGGATCCTCTCTGCCATGAAACATAGAATAATTAATTATCATGATTAAAAAATATTTGTATACTAGATCTGTAAAAACAAAACCAGAATATGCCATAGCTGGTGCTAGTTCCCCATGTTTTCTGTCAAAACATGTTATTGGTGCCATTCTCTAATTTTGACAAATGATAAAAAGATTTTAAACTCAAAACAATAAAAATTCCATATAATTGTATATTTTTAATAGTGTTAATCTTTACTTTAATCCCTGAAAACAACGATTTGCAGGCAGCTTTTCCTATTATTTCATATGCATTAATTGAATGTTGGTTTAGAATTAGATTCGTTGATTATTTTTAATTATTCTGCCCCCAAGGTTCACAAGAAAAATCACAGTGCCTTGTTTTGGTTGCAGCATTTGATTTTGATTTAATTTATAACATTTAATCTTCAAAAACATCTGCATCAATACAGTGCCTTTATCTTACTCTGGAAACTCTTCAAGAACACATTGCATTTCCAAATTTGTAGGAATTCAATAAAATTTCATAAGGACATATTTGACATTTATGATAACCTGGTTGTGTTCACAGTTTGGGTCTCAAAACCTCTCTGAAGGTAGCCGTGTGAAAGTTCCCCAAGTCTGGAGTCTAAAAATAATTGCTTATTTTTAGAAGAACCTAACTTGAAAGAAATAACTAATACTTGGAATCGAATTAAGTAGGTTAGAATTATTTTTATTCGGTTTCCAGCAATATCGTTCCGAATTAAGCAATTTCTTAAGGTTCGAGTGTGTTAAGTTCACTTCTGATTTAATTAGCTTATTTATAATTCTTTAGACATATCACTCACATTTTTGCTGTCAGAAATGTACTGTACAATACATTATTAAATCACATAATAGAACACTGCCGAGTTAATTTCCCTCAAGCATTTCCTTAATCAAATATTAAGCAGAGTTCTTGGCGAATTGCCAATTATTTTGAAAAGCATAAAATGTAAACACTTCAGCAATTTGCTGCAAAAATAACTTGAAAAATTTACTTAATTTAATCACTTAAATTTCATAAAGTAGTAAACTAAAGCAAATATGGGCGAATCTAGCTACTACTCAATAAAAGAAGACTTCATATTTGCTTAAAAAAATAAAAAATTATATAATAGATTTTTCTGAAAGTTTTCTCATTTTTAAAACTCATATTATTATTTTCTCTCACCTCCAATACATTACACAATGTTTACCTCAACCCCTAATCCTCTTTGTAAGCCATAAAATTGTTTGTAATTTACCATTGTTGAATTTGAATGAAAAATAAATAATAATATATACATATGTATTAGCACGATGAGATAAATTTAATAACTATTTTTGATGTTTGCACACCTTAATTTTCAATTTTTCTCACTGTGGAACTGAATTTTTAGCATTGGTTCTTCTTACAACAATAAGTCACATAAATATCAAGTAGAAAAAATATCTATCTAAAAATTGCAATTACCTGATAGCTTTACACATTTCAAAGGCCTCTTTTTGAAGATGGACCGGACAGACTTTTGTCTCACATTCCACACTGTCGCCCCAGCTGTTCCCAAAGTCGATACTTGTCTTTGCTAAATCACCATTTGGTTTCTGTTTATCATTTGCAGGATTATCATCTAACAGACCACATAAGCCATCCACTTCTCCTTTCTTTGTCCCAGGAACCTTAAAATACGAGTATTTATAGTACAGTTATAATAAAAACTGGATTACAGAAAAACAAGGAGGAATGTTCTCTCAGTACTCATTTTATATTCATTTTTTAATGTAAAAAAATGCTTGTTTTCTATATTCAAATTTCTCATGGGTTATAAGGTCAGCTTTAGTTTTACTGCATTTTATTAATTTTAGATTAATTTTTAAGAAAATATTGGAAGATTTTCCTATTTTAAGAAATAGATTGTATGAAAATAGTCCTGGTGGTAGTCCAGAAAGTTACAAAATCGTAAAAAATTAACTATTTATTGGTAATCAATGTTTCACTCCACTTTTCAGAGCTGAGTATAAGAAGTTCGTTACAAATAAAGTTTATTTTTTTACTATTTGGTACCTTTCTGGACCATCACCAGGACTATCTTCCTACAATAAAATATTGATATATGAAATTTATTTTAAGTGAAAATACATTAACAAATAAAATATTAATTTGGGTAAAGTTGATCTGAAATATAACCTTAAGAAAATTTATATACCAACTTCAAAAGAAAGAGATTTTATTGAATTAAATCACTAAAAGAATTTGTTTGGAAACTAGATAGCCAACTAAATTTTTCACACTTATGAAAATTAAAAAAATTTTGGAAAAATGTTTGCATATAACAGTATTAATGAAAGGATCCAACAGTTGGTAAGTTGATCTGAAATATAACCTTAAGAAAATTTATATACCTACTTCAAAAGAAAGAGATTTTATTGAATTAAATCACTAAAAGAATTTGTTTGGAAACCAGATAGCCAACTAAATTTTTCACACTTATGAAAATTAAAAAACTTTTTGCATATAACGGTATTAATGAAAGGATCTAACAGAAATGTAGAAAGAAGAAGTAAAAATATAAGTATTGTTTACTTACGACAACTTTAATATTAGCATGAGAGTCCCAAATAATTGAGAAACCTAAACTGCTGCTGAATATTATAAACTTATTGTTTACTTGTTTTATAGTAAATTCTTCGGTCTGGGCACCAATTTTTTGCATCTGTAAAAAATAAATGACATTTTAATTTTAATATAGTTCAAATAGAATAACCAACTATAATGCAATATAGAAAATTAATTCACCTGTGGAATCGTATATGCATATCCATCGAAGACTATGCTCTGATCTGTATACAGAATGATATTATGGCTATCATACCTGATCACCAGGTATTTGCTACAAGGTCCAATGAAAGGGCACTGTTTTACCACTAAAAGAATTAATTAATTTGATTATATATGTAGGAAATTATACTAAAATAACTGAATATATTAACAATTATAGAAACTAGACTAAAAAATTTTGTGTAAGAAAAAAAAAGTAATAATATTTAAATATCATATGGCCTTTAATATTTACTGTACTAAATATTTAGCAGTTCTTGCTAAAATACTTTAAAGTATTTAAAATTTGAAAAACTTACATCTTACATCCCATTCACCTTCAAGCCTGTCCCTCGCAATCGTATGGTTGCAAATGTCATATTTATATTCTGTCCCATCAAATGTTTTAAATGTTCTTCCAGTGACCTTACAAATTTTATCTGGAGGCACAAAGCAATCAAACTGATCACATTCTCCTTCTTTTTTGGCTTTAATAACAATCAATTTCGAACTAAAAAAAAAATCAATAGTAACATGGTATATTAATACATATCATTAACCACAATTACTTTTACTCTTTATTTTAATGTTGGAGAGAAAAACAAACCAATAAGAAAGTGTGGCTTACCCAGGAGGACACTCTGTTGGTTTTTCGAGGCAGGTACAAATGTACTGATCACAAACCGGTGCTTCTGCCACTTTGATAGACTCTTCTCGGTTTGTCTTGATTCCTTTGTGCTGTTTGCGTTTGTGACCTAATCCTTTATAGCCATATCCTTTTCTAGATCTAGCATTTCCTTTAAAATAGGATCCCCATTTGGATTTACTTCCAAAAGGTGACCAGAAAGGTGCTACCTTTTGAGGCTCAACAACTTTTTCCAATTTCGATCCAGGACCACATATTGGAGGAGGTGGGCATGGTTTCACCGTTGTCACTGTAAATAATGAGTCAGTAAAATCTTTTCACCCCTCATAATTTTTATATATCAGGTTAAAATCATTAATACCCAGAATGAGTTGAATGAATGAATAAAACTTAATTAAATATTTTGTAATTAAAAGATAAATATGAAAATAACAGTTTATCTGACTCAAAGCAATCAATATTTTTTTAATGATTAATATTAATTAATAAAGATAATTAAATGGACTTTTCTTCACTTCTTTACAACAGTTAAACCAAATTTTAATGAATATATTTGTCAACTTGATTAAAAATTATTTAAATATTAATTAAATCATTCTATCTAAGTAAACTTTCTTTGCACTAACCTTCAGTGCTAGGAAGTTCTGTAGTAGGAGTCGTAATAGTCCTAGGAGAGGGTTTTTCACAATTAAGTTCATCATCACCACAATCTAAGATCCCATCACACCAAAGTGTTTCATTGATACAAATGTTTGAAGTTGGGCAAAGTTTAGTCTTCTCTGGACATGGCTTACAAGTACATTCACAGGTAGATGTCAAGGCTTTCTTCAAACCCTAGGTTAAATAATAAAACACATTCAATAACTGAAAGTTAAAAACTCATAGTTCCTCTTAAAACCCCCAAAATACTCCCAATGTCACAAAAAAAGATTTTAAAAAAATAGTAAGTTGTAATGAACATTCTTGTATATGAGAAATTTCAGTACATGTAATTCATAATTTTTTCTTCACAAAACATAATTCGCATTTTTTTTGTATTCATCTTTACTATGTTTCAAACCCATTATGACAGTCATACTTGCCCCAGTTTTATTCAATAATCAAACATATTGTCTTCTTTTTAAAAAAAAATGTTTAACATAATCTTTCATACAAATATGATATTTAATTTGTCATTTAAATCTAATCCAATAATATAAGATATTCTTGTGCAGTATACAAATATACACAAAACAGTATCGAAAAATTGTTCTGAATATTATTTCAGAACGCATTAAAAATAATGAAAATATCAACTCATACAATCCAAACTTAGTCCTACTTTTCAATAAATTAATATTGTATTATCCATCATGCCGTTTATTTGATTTAAATTTCTGAATGATTCACCATACATTTCATTCTATACACAAACAAAAATGTAAAAAGATATAAATAAAAATATAAATTACATAAATATTATATCTTATTGGGAGGGGAATGATTATTTATTTTTTATGGTAAACTGAGTGCACCTATTTTTTTTTCAAATTGTATGGAGCATTTTTAATTTCTTAAAACTCTTTAAAAAATTTTTTTTAAATTGTTACTTCCTGTGAGAATGGTTTGTATATGTATTAAATAAAAAACTTAGTATGTCTGATAAGCCTGAAGATCCACATTTTAAAAACTCAAATTTATTTGTTTCAAGACAATTCAAGTGATGTCAAAAAAGTAAAGATGATTGTTTTATACAATGGTACAAAAAATCATGGTCATAAGTTATAGAACAGAACAAGATGAATTATTTCACCAAGACATCAAAATAATAAAAAAGACTGCATCCCAATTTCATTGAATCAACCCATGGGCAATAAAATTTTAAATTTTAAATGTATAAACTATATAAAATATTAATAGCATTATAAATTATATTTGATTAATATATTAATTATATTTATACTTAACTATATTAAATGCATGCAGTTATAATAAAAAGTTCAAATATAATTATTCGAATATAAAAATTCACCTCACTGCATGGTGGACATTCTTTTTCCTTACACTGTGAGATTCCATTTAGTGTGCAAGTGCACTGGTCACATTGCTCATTATCGTATGTTGTACCAACAGCATATCTGTAAACCAATCATTTAATAAAATTTGCATTAATAACTATAAGATCAAACCCAATAATTAATAAATTCAGAGAATCATTTGTAATTACTGAAGTATAATCATTACAAAAGTCCTAAAAGTTTTCTATAGTTTCTTAAAATTATTTAATTCTCGATTAGATCTACGCTTCAATAAATTTAAATGATTCTTGATAATTCAAGACTAACAGGATTGTAGCAATATATGCAAGAATTCTTGAAAATTGTGAATTAAATGAAAAGAAGTTTTTTGAATGACATTGAACAATAAGAATTTATTTCTGTCATGAAAGCCAATGGGCGGAGTGTCTAATATAAATCAGCCAAATGCTTCTAACAGCCTACTGAATGAAAAAGATGACAGATGACAGATGACAGATGATCTCATGAAAAAATAATAGAAAAAAATTTATTAATCTACATTTAAAGTTTCACCATTTTTTAGATGAAACCTCTTTACCGAGCTTTTTTTATTAACTACAATGCAATGGAGGAAGTATTTACTCGGTTTTAAGAGACTTGACTAACTTATAGATTAACCTTAATGGTGATAAACTTAATATGCTTATACAATGAGGAAAAAAGCAATCACATAAAATATCATCTTATACTTTATAATCTTTATTTTTAATTCAGAATCTTTAATTTATTCAGAACTTTTGTTACTGTAAGATAAAAACATTTTGAATTCATAAAATTTTTTGAATGACATTGAATAATAAGACTTTATTTTTGTTATGAAAACCAATGTGCGGAGTGTCTAATATAAATCAGCCAAATGCTTCTCACAGCCTACTGAATGAAAAAGACGACAGATGATTTCATGAAAAATAATAGAAAAAAAAATTATTAATCTACATTTAAAGTTACACCATTTTTGAGATGAAACCTCCTTACCAAGCTTTTCATATTAACTACAATGCAATGGAGAAAGTATTTACTCGGTTTTAAGAGACTTGACTAACTTATAGATTAACCCTAATGGTGATAAACTTGATACGCTTATACAATGGAGGGAAAAAAGCAATCTCATAAAATATCATCTTATACTTTATGATCTTTATTTTTATTGAACTTTTGTTACTGTAAGATATAAACATTTTGAATTCATAGGATTAAGTTTTCTTTCATAATTGCGAAAAAATCTAATAAGAAACTACTTTTTTTTCATTTTCAGAAAAAAAAAATACTACTACATCTGCAGATTTGGGAATATTTTTAACAGAAATATGATGAAAAAATTAATAAAAATAATGTATCGTAGCTCCAATATTCCACTTTATGAAGTGCCCGAAGTGCAATAATGATGTTTAAAATACAAAATGAAGTGAATCCTTTAATTTTGAAGACACCAAAATGTATTTTCCAGTCTTTTATAACTTTATAATTACTATAAATAAGAGAATAAAAAAGTATGAGTTATTAGCAAACCCAAATTTTTCATTTTACTTTAGCCGCATATGTCTTCTATAGCTCTTCTATTATTCTTCAATTAGGTTTTTATAGTTTTAAAATATAAATAAATGCATGCAAATATATATTTGTCATTGGTTATTGAAAATTTATTTATAAGTTTATTTTTAGTTTTCTTAAAACTAAAAATTCATAAAGTAATGAAAAATACATAATATTTAAAGGTTTAACAATAAGACTGTTCAATAATAGCCTATGAGAAAAAAATAACAATACACATGTCACTTTAAAGTGGTTTGAAGATAAGGAATGAATTTACACTTTTTTAATCCATTATATTAAACTACAGTAGAGCCACTGTTAAACGGCCACCTCGGTACTGGACACTGTCTTTTTTTTTTCATACTAGTCTGGTAAAAAGGAAGGATGGTTAATGCATGCACCAATTAATGAGGGTTCTACTTTATTTCCCAACTATGAAAAAATAAATCATAAACAAATCTTACGTCATGAAGCCAACAACACAAGGACATTGTGCTCTTACACCGCATTGCTCTCCATCCCACCACAATGTTGGCTGGCAAGGACATATTTTAGAAGAAAGGGTTACACCAGGGCAAACACTACAGTCCTCTCTTACTGTTGTTGGTACAGAAATTGTTGTTGGCAGTATTGCTAAATCATAATTAAATATGAATATTATAAAATATTTTTACATTATGGATATGATGAAAATATTTTAAGTATGAACACTGTTGCCATGAATAAAATATTGACATTGGTAAAAACACAATAACAAGAATGAAAAACTTATCTTATAAAATTAGATCATTGTTCTATTACATTTTATGAGCTCGTATGAAAAGAAGGGTGTAAATATTATATTTTTGTCATAATTAAAGTTTTAGTTGTATTAGAATTGAAAAATTTAAGATTTGTACTATAGTTTTAAGTAAATAATTGTTATTAAAGTTCTATCAATGGATAGATTGTCAACATGTCTGTATCATGCCATAGTATAACTAACATCAAATTTACTTGTTGTATTTATTTTTAATAAAGTTGTAAAAATCAATAAATAAATTTTTTTAAAAAGTTAATAATTATTTACAACTTTTAGATTATTGGATTAAATTCTTTTTTCTTAATTTAAAATTCAATCGATTTGTATTATCACAAAAATAATTTTGAAGTGAGACATCTTTACTGATGTTCTACAACTGGGATACAACATAAGAAAACAAATTATATGGGAGTAAATTAATTTCATAAAGCGAGGGTGAAACGGAAGTGGTGAGGGGGCGGCAACACTGGTTTGTCACAATACAATATAAAACATTTCCCTGCAAGAAACAACTTTGGGGAATGGCTGTTCTATTGTAATTATTATTATTATGGGACTAATATTTTCTGCCTTAAGCTATAAGAGGGAATGCATGATCATTATTAATAAAATTTTAACACATTATTTAGTTTTTGGAAGTTTCACTTCAGTCGGCCAGTCACAAGTCTACCACAATTAATTTTTTATGCATACTTTTCTTAACTAGTGACGCATCTGACAAATTATACTATAGACTGAAGTTAATTTGTAATAACTCTAACAACTTTAGGTAAGTCTGTAGGACGATCTCAGCAAAGAAAGTAATCACAGTCTTTGGGCCTTTATTTGGAATACCTTCAATTCCAAATAAAAAAAAAAATTTGTTTTGTAAGATGTGTCACTATTCAAGAAAAGCAGTGATAGGCTGCATTTTTTCATGAACAAAAACATTTTTCAGATGTATTTTAACACTTTATTATATTAAAAAATATTTTCCTAACCCTGCTAGGATTAACGGAGTATAATCACCAAAAATATGTTATTTAAAAATAAGCAGCATATAACATAACAATATATACCATAAAATAAATAATTAATGACACTTACGATATGGTTCATAACAACCAAGCATTTGAGCCCTCAGTGCAATTGAATTATGCCATTCAACTGGAACTATCCTAATGTATCTTCCTCTTATTGGCACTGGAAATATATTTGTTTTTGTATTTGTATTATCTTGGTTTCCATAGAATAACTAAAACAAAAATAATCATTTCAATTACTAAATTGCTGGAAAAAAAAATGACATAAAATTAAAGTAAATTAATATTTTGAAGATAAGGGATAAATTAAAAAAAAAAAAAAAAAAAAAGAAAGAAAGAATCCAAATTTTTAAAATAATTAAGATTTTATTCTTTCAGCAGAGAAGAAGCTTCTCTTATGTTTGAACTCAAATCATAACTTAAGGAGCCAACTATTTAAATAATTGCAAGGAATATCTTCGTTTTTATATGATTAAATAATTTTGAAATTGTTATAAGAACTAAACAAGTGAATCACTAATTAGAAAAAATATCAAAACCCAATAAATTAGGAAATGAAACTTGTCTAATCCCATCATATTAAATACAAATATACTTGTTTATTTCAGTATAAAATACATATTAATAACAAAAAAATGTTTTAAATACAGCCTTGAAAATGAAATGATATCTCACGAGATATAAAGCAAAGTTAGTATCTGGGGCATTCACCCAAACAACTATCCTGACCCCTTTTTGTTATCTGTTTCTGTACAGAGCTAATAGCCGAGTGAGTTGAGGTGTCACCTTTCATGTATGCAATGGCACCAATTAATTCCGGCTTGGGCAGATTGATTTTTTTTGTGATAGCCTCATGGAATGGAAACTAAATCCTCCTACTCTGGTTAGAATAGATTGGTACACCCCTCTTCTTCATATGTCAGAAATGAAAAATTAGAGGATAAAAAAAAAACACAGAACCTCTTCTTTTGGATCCAGGGGACTCTGAAATATAAAGATCTACAAAAAACATGAAATTTAAAAATTAACCCAATTACAATACCTTTCTTAAATAACTACTTCTTGAAACTGTGAGTAAAGTGATACATTCTCATTCCTGTTAAAAATAATAATAATTTGCAATAATAATCTTACCTTCTTGGTACCATCTGTGTTGGGGACGGGAGACCAGTCTTTTTCATCAGGACTGTAGAGAATATAATAAGTCATAACCCAAGATGGAACAACTTTACTTAGTTTGAAGCCTCCACCTGAGGTCATTATGCCGGTCAGAGTACGCTCTCCGAGGAAATCAAACTGTAAAAATACAGCAAGCACATTAAAAACAAAATATAACTGTCTTCAAAATAAAGATGTACTAATTGAATAATTAAAAAAAATAGGTCATTAAATAGTAAATTATTGAAAAAGCTTTTCTGTTTTATAATAACAAAGCATTTTTTCAAAAGATATGAGTCTGATACATTATAAATAATAAATAAATTTTAAACATGAATGAGGCGACAAAAAATGATTAAACCATATCCCTTTTGGTTTTAATACATATATAAATAATATAAAATATTTTCGGATGTATATTGCGGTGTTATTTGTATTTTATATTATTTTTCTGTATGATAAATAACATAACAAAATTAATTTTATTGTATTACTCTAGCATTTCAACATCAATAAAATAAAGATAAAAATTCTATATATGTATGTATAGTTGACCGTAAAAA
>NW_027115831.1:1254733-1277721 GCF_000696795.3 Halyomorpha halys | reverse complement strand
GAAACAATTTACGACATAAATCAATTAATTTATACATGTAAAAACTTAAATTTAAAAAAAAAATTGGAAACAGTAAACCTTAACTAAAAAATCATTCAATACTTTCCTCGATACTTCAACCAATTCATTGCGTGTTGGGCTGATTCCATTTTTCAAAATCAAAACCAATTACTTAGGAAAGTACTCTAATTCAAATACTTTTTAAAGTATAGCTCACCATTTTACTTCAAGACAAGGACCACCAGGATACGTCAGGCATTTATTCTTCAAAACACTGTGCAGAGAACTCATTTCCTCCGACTTTGGCAAAGCCCAAAGCTTAACACAACCGTAATCCCATTATCACATATATACAAAATAACACAATAAAGTAGATATTATTATTACATTACCTGGAGCCACTGGTCTGGGTTAGTGACGAGAGGAGTCCAACCTTCATCATTGTAGACAGAGACTAGGTTTGCTGTAACAGGCTCCTTAGATGAAGACACCTTTATTTGTCCATCATTCATGTAGTTTGACATTTTATCAGTACAAACTAAAAGAAAATTAAATTATACAATATTAGTTGTAGCATTGGTCTTGTGAGTCCATACAATAAAGTTGTCAGTGAAATCATTTTACATATCAACAAAAAAACAGATAAAAATGGCATCAGAAGGATTATTACTTCTGATAATTTTCACGTACTAAGAGGTTTGGATACAAATTATATAAAAATTTTAACTTTAACTTTTTATTAGAAGTATGTCTAGAAGGCTGTCTTTTAGGCTAAACATTGTTATATTCTCTGCTGAACATTTAGTGTATTTGAAAAAATGCATCATTTTTTTTTTTAAGTAAATTTAAATCTCCTTTTGACCCCCTTTAAAAAATAAAATAAAAAAGAAATTTCTCTATATGCGATAATATATATATATTTTTTTGAGATCTTCATAAAAATAATAATTGGTACACAGTATATTCTTAATAAGTAGTCAGGTATTAAATATATATAAATGTATTATTAATAAATACCATTAAGAATATTTATTTATAAGGTATTAAGTGAAATATAGTGACGAGATAAAAAATTTTAATTTTAATTTTCAATTAAAAACAAATAACAATCACAAACTGACCTGGAGGAGGGCTGGTAACAATTCTTGGTGACTCAGTGATGACAGTTGTCTCTATCGAAGGGACAGTCGTTGAAGGAGTTTCCTCAGTCGGAACAGATGTTGCCAGGGGCTCGCAACCATACAGTTCTATTTTCATCGCTGGTGATCCAACCCACCTAACAGGATTTATTCTAATGTATCTTGCCTCTATAGGGTGTATAAACATTTGGAACTGGGAATCCAAATGGTATGATGGTCCTTGGAAAACCTGAAAATACCACACGATTTAGGATTAGTTCCAGCAGATATAAAATTTCAGTTGGAAAACTTTTTTGTAAATATTATAATGAATAAACCAAACACTGAGTGTTTACAAATGTAATATAGTCATTTTTATTCTTTTACTATTACGTAACATTTTTATAATAAATATATTATATTTTATTCTTTTAAGGAAGTCCTTTTTTTCCAACGGTTAACCATGTAAAATACTGAACCAATCTTAATTACACCGTCTTCAAGGTCTATGGAAGGTTCAGCAATGATGAAATTTACCAATATATATAGCTAATATAAAAAGCTGAAGAGCTTACTCGTATAAATCCATCAATTTCAGGAACTACCCATCTAATTTAGAAAAATTATTGAAAAAGGTTTAGGCTTATAACATTGTGTTATGACTAATAGGAATGTAGTAGTGCCATAAATCAATCTGGAAAAGTATAATCGATACAATTTCATACCTGTGCAAGCATATTCACTTCAATAACTTTATTAGGTTAATAGTTCAAAACTACTTTATTGGGCTACCAGAGGTATTATGGTGGAAGAGCTATAATGCTTAATTGAGTAGAGAAAAACAACAATTAAATAATTTTGATATCAACAGGAGATAAAACTCAAATTATAACTTATTCAGAAATCCTTTAAATTAATTTCTTTTTTTTTTGTAATACACTTCCAAAATACCAGAGATTGATCACAAAAAATGTTAGATCGAATAAATTATTTCATTAGAGTAGGCATAGTCACGATCGAAGAGTTAATTTATAAAATGAGGATTTCATAAATATATGATTAATGTAGCTTAGGAAAAATTCTAAAATTAAAATAAGTTTCCTAGCAAATATGAAACCTACCTGAGGCATATTATTAAAATTGATATAGCTGAAGGCGACCCCATCAAGGCTATATAATACATGATATTGTGCAACATATTCATTAAGGAATATATCTCCTTTTACGGTCAGACCATAAATTACATCTGGTCTTCCTAGGTCTATTTCCAGATACTGGTTGAAGTCATACTGCCCAGGCCTCCAACTACCATCTAGAAAACAAATTAATTAAAAATGATATTAATCTAACACAAAATTAATATCACATGAACACATCAACATTTTAATTAGACTAAATAACCATTATTTTTTTCAACCTACAACTGAAGAAATTAATTTTTCAGAAGGCATTATTGATTATGTTTTAATACCAATTCTACCAGTAATCAGTCTATTTCCATCCACTAAACCTAAAAACCTAAGTCTAGAAAATCATGCCCACCTCCATCTTAGACTGTAGACTACACGATTTACACTTTTGATCAGTTACATAAGGTTTGATAAATATTTTAAATTTTTGAATTGGTCAACACTCCAGCATAATAACACTGTCCTCAAAATGGGTATCACCAAAACATTTTCAATAGTTCTACCAATAATGTCCAAGAAAAAGAAATTAATATTTAATTTAATAGGATGTATTTAAAAAAATAAATACCGTTTTATCAAATTGTAATCCAGGAATATAAATACATACTCTTTAAATTCATTAAATTTTTACCAATAACTAATACTCTCATAAGAAGGATTAAGTAAATTTGTTTTTAAACATTTGACCCCTGCAATAATGCTTTATGTCATCAATTATAGTTGCGTAAGATAGATGACAGTTTCTTATGAAATAAATTTAATATTAAAATATTATCGGAATAAAAAATTACTGCCACTGTGATGTGGAATTATTGAAACAGAGGGTGAAGGCGTCCTTGACCAGTATATAACACAGAGTTGGTTAGAAAAATTCAGTAGTGAAGATAAGTTATTGGAACAGAAGGACTTCTGGCTACTTAAGTGATTCTCAGTGGTAAAATGATCCAAGTTTAGCTACTAACTGTGGTATTGAATTCAGCTACAAGCACTAACATACTTACTAGTAGGGATATGCTTAAACCATTAAATTTCATAACTATTTCAAAAGTTTTAGTTCTGAATCAAAAATTTTCACTCGTAATATACATTTTAGACATCAAGAAACAAATTTACCCAGTGACTATCTGCTAGGTATCTCATAATGATTTTATTAGATTCGGACTTTCTTACTTTTACTTATGCATGCTTAAATATATTTTTCCAGCCATATTTCAAAAATGATTTGGTTCAAATTTGAAGGAAAAATAGAGATTATAGTAAAATGGGTATGGTTCCAATTTCATTAGATTCTGTCAACTACTTTCACTTACATATAGTATTAAAGCATTTTCAGTAAGATGAGTTATTTACTAACAAATGATGAAAACCAAAGTTAAAATTATAATATCTCTAGTATTAAAAAGGAATAAATATAAAATAAAACAAGAAAAAATTATTTAAAAAATCAACTTAATAAAAGTAAAAAATCTTAACAATATCTACCTAAAGAATTCATTTTCACGTGGTCTGGAGAAAATTTTGGATCAGGATCGACAGAGCTGGACTTAAAAGCGGAATTAGGCATGTCATTCAGAAGTGGTAACCACCTGCTCAACAATTGAACAATATTAGATTTTTAAATAAGATATTGTTAAAAATATATTTAAAAAATATTAGTACAAGTCAAGATAAGTTAAAGAAAAAAATAAGTAAAAAATAAGCAAGAACAAATAACACATAAAATAAATAATAATATAATTATTAATAGTCTTAGTTTAAAAAAAAAATTTTAAATTTTCAAAGTGTAAGATACATTTATATTTAGATTTTGAAGTCTAAGGTATATTAATTTTTTTTAAATTATCACATAACAAAGGTCTTATAGTAAACAAAGACAAAACAGTGATTATGTTGATAAAATCTCCTAATATCAATTCTGTAGATGACTCCAAAAATCAGATCCCATGACTGCTTATCTCACCATTAATAGTAATAATAAAATAGATTCCAGTAAAACATTACTATTTTACTTTTACAAAATTATTCTCAAATTCATAAATATTAAATTATTAAGAAAATAGCTATTTATAAAATATCAGAAAAAAAATTATCGAACCATTATTTAATAACAGAATTGGGAAACGCTCATCAAACTATATGGAACCATATTTGTTCAATCATCTACAAGAAGAACTAATAAATTTGATAATGACAAAGCAAATTAAAAAATCTTTGACTGGGTGGCTTTTTTACTTTCATGAATATTAATTTTTCTTGATTAAATAACTGCCTGTAAATTTTTTTATCTCCAATTAGCGGCCTAGATTCATTGTATTTGAATAAATGTAGCTATGTATATATGTGTTTGTGTGTATGTATATACTTTGATCTTTATTTTTTACTATATTTTTATATTATTTAGTTGTATTGTATCTTTTGATGCACTTTAGTTTTAATGATCTCTAGTTTCATTGTATTCATTTATTGTATATTGCATTGTATATATACATCGTATTTTATTATTATATTAGAGAGGTTCACTCTATTTAAAATTTTATTGTAATTACAATTAACTAAATGGCAAACTATTCAAGGAAATTTCATCACTGTAATTAAGTTATATTGCAATATCTTGGAATATTTCCATAAATTTTACCTGTTATCTTTACATTCTTCAACCGGAGGTGTTACAACAGATACTATAATAATAGTTGACCCTGTAGTAGGTGAAGAAGTCAGTTTATCAACCTCTATTGGCGTAGTGCTTGTAAGGCAAGCAGAGTCATCACAAGTATAATGATTGTTTAAACATTGGCAACTCTTACAGTCTGACTCTTTCACAACCTTACCAGGCTAAAACATTAAGTGAAAGAAACATTCAATAATCAAGTTTAGCATACTAACAACTAAGGAAATAGATCTTAAATAAATCGCATAAAATTACTTTAACGATTTCACCAGTAAATGAGCGACAAATACAATTTTCTTCCTTAACACAAGTTTCTTTATCCCTCCATCTGTATCCTTCTTTGCAATCAGGTCTGTTTTTGTCTCGGCATCCTGCAATGACAAGATGTATGAACAGTAATTCATATATTTGTAAAAAATTTTGAACGGAATAAACAAAAACATATATAATACATTAATTTTGAGAAAATAATCAGAATGCAGTCATTTAGATTATTTTTATTAGATATGTAGATGTTTCAAGCCAAACAAGCGAAGCATCATCAAGGCGTGTTTGGCACTGGTGAATGAACAACTGTCGTCTTTTTTACCTTGATACCTCAGCATATTTTATGGAAAGAATCTAAATGATTACGTCATTTTGATTATTTTTTCATCAATGCACGATTATGATGAAAAAAAAATTGATTAGTAATTTTTTATTATAATTCATAAAAGTATTTTAAACAATTACCTGGGGTACATTTTTGGCCAAACAAACAAATGCCATTTTGGTACAAATTATATTCATAGTATAAACAAAGTTGATCACACTTAATGCTGCATTCATCCCAAACTTGATTTTCTGGACACACTGTAACAATACAGACATGTAAATTAACACAAAGGAGAACAGTGAATAGAACACTTTATTTTTCTTATTGACATACAAATTACCTGAAGTGGTGGTAGTTATGTTAACAAAAGGGGTAAATGTGGTTTTGACAATTCCAACTGGAAAAAAACATTATGAAACAACTATTTTCTGAATACACCATGGTAAAATTTGCCAATGGTGACAAAATTTACATTTAGTTTATTATGGTCATTATGAAAAATTACTTTTCACAGTTTTGAAAATAAAATTAAAAATAGAATACCTGTTGCTTCAGTCTTGGATTGTTCCGGTGTAGGCTTTGAAGATGATTCAGTAGAGACTACTGTTACAGGAGTTGTTACATTCTTTATCTGTGTAGTGCGACTCGGTTCTGTTTATGCAAGAATTACAAAATTGTCCTAATTATTGTGTTCAACATCCATTAAAAGTATATTTAATAATTTAAAAGACATGGTCAAGAAGGAAGAAAAAAAAGTAATCAATTTTTTTTTTTCTACCGATGTTTCAACCTACATTGTAGGTCATCAGAGTTACAATAAAAAGATACAAAGAAGGTAAAGTATCTTATATACCGATACCTCTCCTTACCTGATCCCCAGTACAAAAAACTAATATTCACCATACTAAAATACTACCCCAAATTTGATAAAAACTATATTTCACATACCTTCAGCCATAATTTAAACTTAATTAAAAACAATAACTTATCATTCCCTTTCTCCTTATCCTACGCTTCCTCAAATAATCATTTCTTCTCTGTCAATTCTTGATTCAATTCTTCCTCTTGTCTTTTTGATTCTATTATCATAAACTACGATCTTATTTACCACTTATTTATTTACTTCTTTTTTGTTATAGAAAATAGGTTTTATTATTTTGGTTTGTAAATAAAATGGTAGATGGTGACACTATGATACTGCTGGGAACAAAGTAACAGGCATGCTGCTTTGGCTAAAACAGTCTCGTGATGTATATAATAAAGAACACACTCTCGTTGTCTTTGTTTATAAAACCCTCCCAAAATTCCACAACATTTTTTTAGTGATCATTTTAATATTTTGTATGTTATTATTATTTTTTTTTCCTACGCCAAATGAGGCATTTCTGCCACTTTGTTTCGAACAGCCCAGTATAGTTTAGCTTTGCTGAAGTAACTCCTGTCTATAATCAAGTCCGCCGTTGCTGCACATGCAAATATGTGATCGTCAGTCATCTCACCAACTCCACACAGGATGCAGTCTGAAGACTCAGTCACTCCTATTCTCTTCAGGTGATGCCGCAAAGTCATGTCCAGTAGCCAACCTGAAGCATGCCACTGACACCACTCTTGGTAAAGTCAATGGAGGGCGCCTCTTAGGATCTAGCAATGCCGCCCAGTTCTTGCCCCCACATTCTCCTCTATTCCTTTCCTCTGTTCTTTCAGTGATAGCGCTTCGGCCATTTCTTTCGCCATGTCCATGGTGATAGGAAGAAGCGGCTGTGGTTGGCTAGCTCCTAACTGTGCAAGTTGATCCGCCACCTCATTCCCAGGTACACCGCAATGGTTTATTAGTTAATAATTATTTTATTATTAATAAGTTTATATTACCATTATCTATAATAATAATTTACCTACAACATATAGCATTTAATATCAGTTATTATGTCTCCTCATTTTATTAAATTAATATGCCTTTTCAAATATATATATTGCGATTTATCTGTTCAGTTTATTATGTTAGTTAATAATTATTTATTATTTATCTTTAATATTTTATTCAAATTTTTGTATTGTTTGTTTACATCCACCTTCTTTTACTCCTAAATCTACTCTACCTTCTACTTCCACTTTCAATTAACTTATGGTCAATCATACATGTATATAGATTTATATAAGAAAAAATAAATTACCAGATAAAGTAGAAGTAATTATTGGTTGTTGTGTGGTAGATGTGAGGAGTGTTGAAAGCCTGGTTGATCCTGCTAATGTAGATGTTATAATTGTTTCTAAAACATGAATTCACGAGCAACAAAAATTAGTTAAAATTTTAGGAGAACATAAATATTACAATCACTCATGTAGTAAAAGAAGGAATATGTACAAAATAAAGGAATATATCTATTGTAAATAACTTTATTTTCATTGTTAGTTTTTCTAGTGGGATTCATTTCTAATTAATAGATATCACTCAAAGTGACTGAGAAAAATTGTATATAGACCGCATTACACCCATGATTTTTAATTGAAAAACTATATAACAATAAATATTTTTGTTTTTAACATATTAGTGACATTTCAGCCCTATACATTACCCAATTTTTTTACTTTTATGTCTAAAATAAATCAATTAATATAATCCACATTCCTTTTTTCACACACAAATTCCTTTTTAAAAAATTATATATACTAGAATATAAAAATATATTTACAATTTTATACAAAAGTCCTTTAAATGAGCTTTATAAAGTCTTTAAGTGAACCCTAAATGTAAGACTTAAAAAAAATCACTCCTTAAGTACTGTATAAAGACAAGGCAGACTAAATACCTCATTTGAAAGAATTTTTTTTTTCAAAGCAATTAAATAATGAACCAAAAAAATGAATCGTGAGTTGTAACAAATAAACCAATTTTTAAAAAAATTAATGGGAGTACAAATAAGTTTCTATGCTAATAAAATTAGTGCTATTTGACAAAAGATGGTTTCCCAGGGGGCTGGGTTTTGGTGAAATTGTCAACTATTAAACCTAATATTGTATGTTTGATCATCTGGTAACAACAAAATGTTGAAAAAACAGTTACTCTGTACCAGCATTACATGATTTTTTCAGGTAAAATTGTCAAGTTTTGTGCTAAATAAGTGTCATAACAGGAACTTTTAATTTACTTCTTTAATTTAAAGAAATCTGCAGCTTAGGAGCATTGATTGTTTGTAGAAGCATATATTGAGACTGATGTGAGAGAAGATGAGAGTGGTTTCAAAAGTTTTAAAATGGTGAGTTTGATGTAGAAGACAAATAACAATGTGGAAGGCCGAAAGTTTAGAATCATACTGAATTAGAAAATTCATTGGAGGAGTATTCCTCCCAAAAAAAAACTTTTATTTACATTAAATGTAACTCAACAGCCAGTTTCAAATCATTTAAAATTGTTTCAAGAACAATGAAACTGGGTTTCAAATAAACTGAGGCTGAGAAACATTGAATGTCTATTTTGCATGAGTGAAATAGTACTTGCCAGGCATAATAAAAAGATTTTTTTTTTTGCATCCTTTAGTTACTAATGATGAAAAATTTATCCACTACGATAATCCAAAGAGGAGAAAAACATGGAGACCATTTGTTCATGCTTCAAAATCGACAGTCAAACCGAATATTCATGGAAAAACTCGAGCAGAATATTTGGTGGGATCAACTTGGTGTTGTTTATTATGAGTTACTTAACCTGAGCAAAACTATTATTGAAGATCTCTATTAAACAAAATTAAAGAGTTTGAGCCAAGCACTCAAGGAAAAACATGGCCATAACTACTCCAAACTTGACAAAATTATTCTCCTAGATGATAATGCTTATTTGCATATTGTGGTGTAAGTTGAAACTTATGCAGAAACACCTAATTGGGAAGTCCTACCCCATCCGTGTTATTCACCAGGCATTGTTCCTTCCGATTATTGCTTGTTCCATTCCACAGCATGGTTTGTCTGAGCAGCACTTTACATCCTATGTAGATACCAAAAATTGGATCGATTCACGGATAGCCTTAAAAGAAGAAGAGTTCTTCTGACATGGTATTCAAATGCTACCAGAAAGATGGAAAAAGATAGTGACTAATAAAACACAATGCTTTGAATAAAAGTTAACGTACAATTCTTCGACAATAAATTCTTAATTTTTGATAGAAAATGATAGAAACTTATTTGTACCCCTTTTATTAAATGAATAGAGATGGTTTTTATCTCACCAGTTGAGATAATTCCGGGTGTGGATAATGTTGTTGGGAACAGATGCACAGTTGTCGGTGTTGTAGCAGCAGTCACAATCACAGTAGTTGGAGATGTTTTGTTTTCTAGAAAATAGGTTTAAACAATTGAAACAGTTCTTCAAAACAAAGTTGATGACTTTACCATAATTTTAATAAAAAAATAATCTAAAACTTCTATACAGTTACAAAACATACCACATTGGCATAAAACTTGTATCTCATAATCGCTACAGCCATTTTTACAGAAAAGCCCTTTCTCTAAACTGCATTCAACATCTTCCATAGTTTCTTTGGGTGATTTATGAGTACCAATAGTTCTACACCTAATATCAACAATATGCTCCCGTTGACACTGCGGACCCTGTATACAAAAAAATAAAAGAATATATGCAGAAATGTTTGGCTTTTAAGATTTACTTAAATAAGAAAGATTAATAGAAGAGCTCCCTCTAAAAAAAATTAGAACTGCAAAATTTAACAAAAAATTCTTTCTGACATCTTCAGGTTATTCATGTCAGCCGGAAAAACAAAATATCAAATAAAATAATATAAGTTAAAAATAAAAGCCTTACATTTCCACCTTTTCCCTGGTTTGATGAGAACACAGGTAATGGCTCACTGTCAATTTCATTAAATTTCGCAATATCGAGAGGAGAGCTGTTGATCCAACCAGTCCAACCAGAGATACATACAAATTTATCATTAGGTATTACTGTAGTTATTGAAGTAGAAAATGATATAGTCATGGGTTGTGTTGGGAGCCCTGTCGTGCAAGGAAGACCAGTGCACGTTTTGTTGTTTCGAGAACAATAACTGAAAAAATAATGAATTTAAAGAAATCATATATAGTCTAAAAATTATAGATAGATTTATAGCTATTATGGAATCCTAAGAATGAATATATATAATATTACCAGCTATAACAATCATCGCCTTCTATTAAATCTCCTTCATAATAGTCATGTCCATTGACAGTCATACAAATAGGTTTACAAATAGCAGATGGGACACATTCTAGTTTGGATGAATTATAATAAATTTCTCCTTCTTTACACTTCTTAAACTGGCAACCTAAAAGATAATAAAGAAATAAAGTATTCAAATCAGTCTTCTGTTACACAAAGAACAAAGCTGGACTACTTTGAACTGGAAAGTGAAAGTATTGTAACACCCAATTTTAGTTCCTAATTATAAATATGGTTTACAAGTATTAGATTCCATGTACATTTTCAATTTATCTAATTAACAGGTTGGGTCCTAGGTTGTTATGAGTTTTTTTCTTCCCAGAACAGTTAAATCGCATGTTATTTGATTTTTTTTGGAAGAAATTTATTTTTTAATCTCGTGGTAAAATTGTTAATTAAAAAAAAAGGAATACAAATTTTGAAAATGGACTTGGCTGGTTTTAGAATGAAATATCTCAAATAATGTTACAACCAAATCAAAATCATTATATTATTCTTTAACAAATAAGTTCTGAATTTGAGGAAGTGTTTTTCCATTGGAACATTATATTTTATCAATCAAGAACCACAAAAAAGAGTAGATTCTAGTATAGTAAATCTCTTATTGATATTTTTTTATTGTAAACTTCCATAAATCGTGTCCTGGGAAGATTTATAAGAAAATAATGTATGAGGCCCTTTTAATAAACCATAGATACAGAAAAGTAAAATCAAACATTTTAATGGTTATGAAAAATGATTACTTTGCACGAGACAAAAAAGTATATTTGTGGTTAAATAAACAAAATATCCAAAAATTCCCTCACTTCTTGTTTATACAACAGTTATTTATTTATAATTCAAGGTAAATTAGTGAAAATTATAAAAGAATACACAGGCTTTTAATGCAGTAAAACTTATGTATTACCTTCAACACATGTATCCTGTTTGCACATCTCCGTTACATTTTTTAAATTGAGGAAGTTGTCACAGGTCTCGTAAGGACATGTAGGAACACAAGGACTGTATGTTGAACAGGTTTCATCACATTGCATAGCTACCATCATGTAAAAAATAATAAATAAACTATATTATATAAACAACAAAATTTTATATGAACTTTTAAACAAAACAAAAAATCTTACGACACAGTTCCTGTGTTCTCCATTTTATGGGCACTCCATGACCATTACATTCTTGGGCATAAGCTGCGATTGTAGTGCACAAGCATTCGCAATCCCCTCCTTCATCACAACCACATGTATCAAATATGCACCTAGAATAAAGATATTTTCATTTAATAACTTTTGCAAGCAGGAAATTTACATACAGAGACCATTAAATCGAAAATACTAAATTAAAATAAAAAATTACATTTTAATAAGAAAATGGCTATATCCTCAAGAAGGGTCTATATATTGTAGTGGATTCTTGGACAGAATGATAAAAGAGAATATATAAGAACTTAATACACCCAAAGCAAAATAAAATAAAAAATTTAATACATAAAATATGTTTAATACATGTTTAATACATGTATGTATTATTCAATAAAATATTCTGTTTATCTATTTAAACTTATTTATATGGATTATACCAGATGCATAATGGAATAAATAGATAAAGGGGTGGTCATTCTTCGATCAAATACTTATTTGCCAAAATGAAACGTTTTTAGATAGAAACAAATACTTACTTATCTAAATAAAAGTCAGGTGCTACTTCAGAATGACATGGAGCAAATAGATTTGATTTTAGAATAGAGCATTTTTGAACAGCCCAAGCTTTCCTGTGTGGACGTATTGCACATGCATCCTGAATAAATAAATTAAGAGTTATTAAATATAAATTGCATTTAAAGAAACCAATAATTAATATAATAAATATAATATAATATAATAAACCAATAATAATATCATATAAGATAATAATTAAGAGTTAACAAATAGAAACTGTACTTAAAGAAACTATACACATAAGAAGTACTTGCCTTGATTGGCTGAGATTGTGGACAGTAATCATGGAGCTTCCAAGAATCACCAAATAATTGTGAAGAAACTTCACTAACACCACCTGAGGGAGTTTGGAAGTCATCGTTGCTATCATCGTTGTAGTTACCGCATAGACCTTTCATCTAACCAAAGTTTACAGTCTTTTTAGGAAAACAAATTTCCACAAAATAATTTGTTCTAATACTACAATACATATAATCATGGAATATTATTTGTAAAATCTAACACCATCTGTCTGAAATTAAGTGCAGCCTAAAATTATGTAAGAGATCTCAAATCAAAGCTTATGACTTCACCATACATTTTCTTATACAGGTATTTTACCTTAAAAAAAATTATGTTGTATGAAATAAATGCCCTATAAAGAGTTAATAGTATGTTTAAAGAATATTTAAATTTAACAGACAGTCAAACTTGGAGCATATTAGTTCCATTTTATCATAAAAAATATAAATACAAGATTGCAAATAACAAACAAACTTTTAATAAAACATTAAACATACAAGAATCAGCATTCAGAAATCAAGTTAATAAAAAAATTCTTGTATATCATTCACCTTTCCTTTCCACTTTGGATCTGCCCTGACTGACACTCTCGTAGCTTTATCCCACTGGACAACTAAGCCCATTTCGAGAACTTCAGCAAAAATAAACAGTCCTGCCTCTCTCAGTTTTATCCTATTCCAAACAGAATTGTGATATTAAATTTAATGTTTAATAAAAAATAATTTAATAGAAAAAAAAACTGAAAACATAAATAACCCTGAAGATGCTTAAAATTTTATTTCAGATCTCCTTATACATATTGACGGGTTACTGGTGAAGTTTACTATAAATAATGAAAGTTAGTACACTGATCGGGTGCCTTTCATACCTGTACAAAACTCGAGACTTCTGAAAATTCTTTAGTATACTTTCTTTATATTAACGTGCATGCATTATGTACAGCTTTACTAACTGTTCATTAGGATAGACAGGGTTATTTCCTTTGTCAGTTTCTTTTGAATAAATATTTTTTTATTCTAACGATTTTGGTTTTTCAGGTACTAGCAATATATATTTAAATTGATTGCTTTTGACTAGAATGTGAATAGAAAAAACTCGAATGTTAATATGGCTTATTGAATTGTGAACACGTTTGTGAATAGGAATCTAAAAGAAAGCTTTAATGTATATTATTCTAATTTAATAAATAGTAATGGTAATTAAACTAAAATGTTATGATCAAAAGTAACAAGACCATTAATGGGATTTTTAATGGTAAATATCATGTTACTAAAGTTTAACATGTAACAACCTAATATAATAAATAAACTGTTACATCTCAACAGGATGTCTCATAAGTGTTTAGCAATATTTAAGGAAGTTAAATTAGAGCTCTAAATCTACAAAAAAATAAAAAGTACACTTATTTAGCCAATTGTCTAATTCTCAATAGAAAAAAAATAAAATTAATATATATTATTAAGTGTCATGTTGTAGTTTAAAGACTCCCTATTCAAGAGACAAGATTGTTTGAGCAAGATGCACACAATGAGTCCTAGCTTCAATTTTATCTTGCCTTGCGTGTAGATCCCAATTTAATCTTATTATTAGTGTAGATTTCTAGGTAACTAATTGCTTCCAGTTCCAATTTCTTTCATTTAGATTTAATTTCACCTCATTTGCAAAGGAACTAGGTGCAATACTTTTTGTTGAATAGTAAGCTATAGATAAAACATTTAAGTTAAGTATTTCTAAATTACAGTAAACTTGACAAAATTTTCTTTAAAAACAAATAGACTTCGTCTTAGTTAAAACTATTTGAAGGGAAGTTTAGACAGTACCATAATGTTACCTTGTACACAATATGTATCACAATTGGGAGTATCAAAACCATAACACAATGTCTTTCAGTTTTGTAAAACCATTAATTATTTGCAATTTTTATTATCAGTTTCCTATTTGAATACAGATTTTCCACTCTTAGAAAAGCTTCTTTGCTTAAAAAGCTTTAAGCCTATATTAATGTAGTTGAGATTTATTTCAAAATAAGCTGAGATCCACCTTCAATTTTGTAAATAAATATGATGTGTAGTTCATATAAAATAGTCAAAATTTCAATGTTTCTAAAAATAAATTATTATTAATATTATTAGGTTATCTCTTATTTATCAAAAATAAGTTACAATAAATGAAATACACATACATATTTTTTACCTTTTATTTGGAGAAAGGAGTCTATATCTAGAGAAGTCTATATATACTACTCTAATCCAAATTAATATAATAATTTTAAATAATATAATATCTTGAGCAATAAACCATATTTAATAAAAATAAAATTTAATCGTGCTTAAATAAACTCAGATTAAAATAATAAATACCTCCCAGATGATCCCAAAAGATGAGCTTTACTATCTTCGAAGGACACAGTATCTTTAGCACCATCAGATGCAATGGTTATTTTGACAGACCTCGTACAACTGATTCCTGAAGAACCACAGCTGGTCATCTGTTAAAATGTATAAACTTAATGAATTATTATAGTGGTATAGAATTATTATAATTTTTTTTTTTAATTCCATAGTTATATTGTTTCAGTTCAACAGAACAATAGCAACATAGCAGAAAAAAACAAGCAGAGAATTATCTGTAAAATAAATCTGTACAAATCTTATCATAACAAAAGCACCTGGACCATATTCCATTCATCATAACAAAAGTATATTTTATTCAATTAAAATGAAGGTGATGTTAGTCTAGTTTTAAGATATGAATGTTTTCTGAATAGCACCGTAAAAAACAAAACAAATAATAAATGGTTTAAAACAGGAATATTTCTCTCAATAAAGTTACTTTATTGATTAAATCAAAACTTTCAACACAAAGTTATTAAATAGAAAAAAAAAGAAATGAAGTGATTTCTGTTATAATCAGTTTCAAGATGTGTCTTATTTTATAACAATTAAGCCAAGATTCATAGTAATTTTCCTATTTTTTTTCCCTTATCGTACTACTAACTTGTGGAGATGTGTCATATTATTAATTTTTTTTATATATTCAAAATCCAAAAGTTAATAGTAAGGAAAGAAAAAAAAATTGCAATAATAACTATTAAATTTGGCTTTTACAATTTAGATTTGTAAATTGTTATAATAGTGAACTGGATTTGTAAGCAAGATACTAAACTGTTTATGTGTAAGTTTTAAATTATTTATAAAAAAATCAATGTAAAATTTGTTATAAAAACTGTTGATCGTAAATATTTTTATTTTAGAACTGGATAATAGGTAAAAAAGCCCAAAATTTTGTTCAGACGTCACAAGAACAAAAAAGTAATAAAAAGGGTGTGAATTTGTGAAAATTAAAATAATAAATAAATAAGATCTGGTAGTTAAGCCTGGTGGTTTTTGAAATTGGATAATTCATTGAATTTTAAAATATTTAGTTGTCTTAATTTTATTTAAAAGAGGATAGATGGAAATTTGGAATGGTCTATTTTGAAAGTTCCAAATCCACAAAGGAATAGTATTCTGAGATGTAATTGATATAGGTGAAAGAACGTCAAAATATAAATGAAACTGTTGGTGTTTTAAGGCGACAGAATGATTATTTCTGAAAAACATCACAACAGTAAACTTTTTTTATAGGTTTTCATAGGCCCAACACTTCATTGCAAATAAACTTCCAAATCAAAAGAAAGGAATGAGATCAACAAACAGCCTATTTTCCGATTCATTCAAAAACCTTAATACTTGACTGCTGGACCCTTTATATCAATATTTATCTACAACAAACTCACCTCTAAAGTGACAGTGAACCACTCTGTTTTCGATAAGGAACCTTTGGCCAGGACATAATCACAGGTACCTTGGAAGTCATAAAGCTTTCCATCGAAAGTTTTGAAGTGAGAATCACCCCATGTTGTACATGTACTTGAGCAGCGGTGATCTGTGCATTCCCATTTACCCATGTTGCAAACACTAACAATGAAAAAAGAAATAAATATATTTATTTTCAATAATGACTTCAAATAATTTATTTGTAAATTTTTTGTTTTTGTTTTAAATAAGATTGTTTAGTAATTACACAATCTTATTGAATCTATATAGTACCTAGATAATAAATAACTATATAATAGATTAATTAACATCAATGTTATAAAAATGAGGTAATTTCTTATCATAACACACTCTCTACCAAAATGATACAATTAGTAATACGTGTTATTGCCTAGTTTGCAGTACGAGTTGTCTTGTGGTTTTTTTACTAGCCCTATTTGTACAGTTACGAATTTCATCGTGACTATACAAATATAACCAAGTAAACAAAAAAACAGATAACTGATTTTTGGTATACTAAACAATAACTCCATTGTTTATATTTTTGGGGAGTAACAAAAACCTCAGCATTTTATAATTTTATCAGCTATGTCTAATGTGTTCTACATAACAATATTTTATTATTGATACGAATCACCAAATATATTAGTAAATAATAATTTTAATATAAGTACTAAAAGAGAGATAATATTCCATTAAATTTATTACCATGTATTGCACAGCTGTTGGATCTGATCCCCATCTTTGTAACTCTTACCGCCATGGTGACAAGGACATTCTTCTGGACGAACGCACTCTTTAGTGATAGAATCAAGAACATAACCCTTTTTACAAACGCACCCACCATAGCATATGGCTGGAGAAACACCTTCACTACTGGATGAAGTTCGAAGAGCATGCATATTCTGTTGGAAAACAAGAAAAAATCAGATGAAAAAGGAATGAAGGCTGTCAACAAGTTGAATTGCCATACAATAACCATTCACCAGATGGGCTATTAATAATCAATTTATAATTTTTAAATGTTATGTTTTAACAGTAAGTAGTTGTTATCTGTTTGTAGATAACACTGGACAAGAAATATCACTGAAATACCGAACGATCAGATTCCAAGGGGGCCAAATGATATGATTTAAGTAAAAAGAAACATGGAATAGCTATGTTCTCAGACTTCTATAGAGATTATTGCCAGGCAAATTTACATGAAACTTTGACTCTAAAGGGTCAAAGTTCAAAGGAACGAGAAAAATTACTTATTTAGCGATAAAAACTGATTAAAAAAAAAAGAAAAAAAAAGCAGTTTCTTTATTTCAAGATTTAAACTTATCATCAAATCTGAAGCTAAGAATTTTTTTTTATCATATTGTCTACTTATCCAAACTTCCAAGTTGGCAAGATAGACTGACTAATTACCAGGTTGTTGATTTTTTACTGCTATTTCAGTTACCAGATAACTGATACTAGCTAAATTAACTAAATTACAGATTTTTTTAGCATGATCTTTGCTAAATGCAAACTCATCCACTGGGTAAATTAAAAAAACATTCATACCATAAATACAATATTCATTCATACCACAAATACAGTATTCATTCATACCATAAATACAATAGCAATAATTTATTTATTTGTTTTTATTTAATAAAAACATTAATTTAATCTTTCATCTGAATTTACCTTATTTCCTTTTTCATGATGATATATAGTTAAATTGAATACCAATATGTAAATAATTATTGTACTTTATTTAAGAAAATATAATCTTAAACTATCACTTTAGAACAAATTTAATGTCAGTTCCAAGCATATAAATAAGGTAAATGACAGAAAAATAAACTTTAACAATATTACTTTTACCCAAAATAACTTCTGTTACTTTTAAAACATTTCTCCCGAAGCCCAAAAAGGTTTTTTACCTGTTGTTCAAGGAAAATTATGGGCTCAGAATCAATAAACTCAAGAAATAAAAATATTATCTAATTTTTTTTGGATTTTTTTTTTAACAATGCATTAGTTTAGAAATAATGATAGTTCAATTTTAACATCACATAAGTTTTTAAAAGTTAAACTGCTAAACAAGTGGTCAGGTATTGTCGTAGTGAAATATAGCTTTTTTGAAAAAGCTGCATTTTTTCATGAAATATTTACAGTTCAGAGCAGCAAGAGGCCCCTGTAAATAGCGTCGCCAGTTTTAAAAAAAATTTCAGACCTTTTACAACATTCATTCTTGAGACTTGTAATCCCAGATTTTAATCTGGGTAATAGAGTAGCTCACTGAGTAAGGCATTGTGTTTCTTATCTCCTGGGCCCGTGATCGGGTCAAGCTATAGCATGTTATTATTTATTGTTACATTAGCCCTGGATCGAGCTTGGGGTCGTGAGACCCTCCTGTGACATACCCAGCCTCTTAAAAGTGGGTAGCCTCTAATTGGAGGAAAAACCTGGAGGTTAAGTGTGATCCTGACCAAATCACCTCTCTGTACAACCGTTGGTCTAGTAACAGTAGAAATTACTAATCCCCTTACCCTTCACAGATTGTTGCATTACAGGAAAAAAAAACTCAATAAGACTAACGTGAGGAAAAAAAAAATTAAAAAGTTTTAATTTTTGTCGGCCTTACCTGGCAAGTAACAGGCTCTGGAGGTTCACAATGAGAATAAACTTGGTTCTTTGTTGAGCTACATTTTATATCTTCAAATGAATTATTAGGATATTTCTTCAACTCTTCAGAGCTGGCAATATGGCATTCCCAAATAGCATTGACGCATTTACTATAAAAACAAAATTAAGTGCAATACATGTAATATTTAGTTTTTAAAAAATAATAATAATGCTTAAATTAAATACAATTTATTTTTTCAGGAAATAGCGAAACACTTAATCCATTTTTAATACCATAGATTTAATCCTTTTGAGGCAGGGCGGATTTCTGCGTGCCCAGGAGGGTACTGGAGTCCATTGAAGATGCATGGGCATTGTGCGATCTCAATACAAACTCCCCTGCTGTCAAGGACAAAACCTGGTGGACAGTTGCATCCTTCCAAACAGAGATCACTACATTTTTTCTCTCGTGACAAGTCTGTGCAGGAACGTGAGCATGCTTTGCCACATGTCTCGTAAACCTGACCTCGTGGGCATTGGAGTCCTTAAATAAACATAAACAAGAATTAAAAAAAAAAAATTATTCATTTAAGCAAAATAATATGAAGTGTAAATAACATCATATAAATAAAAAAAAATTGTACCCGTTTAAACTTCATTTCAATCTGACCAAAAAAAAAATTATATAAAACATTAATTAGATTTTTTTTGCTAATTTTTCAAATTTATATACGAGTGATGCACAAATAAACTTTTGAGCACAGACCAATTAATACGACACCTGCCTAAATAGGAGAGGCCAATGAGTAAAAATCTTGCAGATAAAGATGTAAACAATAAGAAATATAAATCAATACCTACCACACTCCCTGACATGTGATCTCCAATCAATTGGAATGCCATGAGATGCACACTCTTTTACATAAGCTGATATTATAGGGCAGAAACATTCCGTCTTTTTTCTGCTACAGGAGCACATGTCGTACAGGCAGTTCCGATAATAAGTGATTGGCTCGACATAGAAGTGACAATCTGATAATAATATAGATAAATTAACAAATATAGACAACTAAAAAAAAATAATCAAGCAGAATGTTATTGTTAAGCTAAAGTAATATTAGATGTTCAAGGCTACCTAATTTTATAGTAATTAAAAAAAAAATTTAATTACTATTTAAGTTATCAAATTTATTTATTTATATATTTTTTTTTTAAAAACCATTAAATGAATTAATGATATTATCTGAACCTAAATAATAATGTTTGGGGGAAAATTCATACAATCTAAGATCATAAGAAATATAATAACATTATAAAAATGAAATAAAATAGAAAATAAGAACTCAATATTTATTAATGATTCAATACTATACCTTCTTCATTTATTTTATAACAGCAACCAGGCACTGTTAGGTGATGTAGTACCAGCATTTTTTTTTTTTTTTCAAACTTTGTTACCTACATTGACTTTTCTATTCTTTATATTAACATACCAATGCAAAAATAATTTAAAAATTTAACAGAAAATACTATTAAATGATATATCACTCTGACCTAGAAATTGCAATTGCTAAACAATAAAATAATAAAATTAATTGTAAATAACAAACCTAAAAATAAATTGCTGGTTATATGGCTACACAACTTCTCTGCTTCAGCCTTGTTTTGAACATTCACATCACACGGATCCTTATTCTCTTCCTCAACATCATTGTCACAGCTATCTTTGGTTTTCCACTTGTTGGCAAATGATATAGGGTCTTGTTCCACATCTCCTTCAGGGGTTAAAAAGTCATCTCTTTGGTTATTGTTAAATGTACCACACAATCCCTATTAAATGGAAGAGATGATTAGAAAGTCGAACAGTAAACAATAATTTTGTACATAAATAGTCAAAGATGATAGATAAAATAAATTAAATACATTAAAAAATAATCAGGAACTGATTACTTTATTAATAAGGTACTAAAAACCAGAACAAACTAACTACTGGAATGTATTGTATATTCACTATTTTTCTTTTCTTTTTTTTTTAAATATTTTGGGAACTACTAGACTTATACATGATAGTTTCACATTAAATTCATACATTATGTAAATACAAAATAATTATTAGACATTTTTCATTTACCATATCTACCTTCCTCTTTAGCCGAAATACAAGTATGCTATGCAACATTATTAAATTTTTTTTAATATATAGTTTAATAATTATTATTATAGTTTATGTATGTATTATATATTATATATGACAAGTCTTGAAGGTGTACCTCACAAAAAAAAACTATTTTTTTTTTTATGGTTTTTGACAATTCGTAGATCTGAAAATTCCACTGGGACAGGGTATTTATTTTATTTTTTTAAAGGATTATGATATTAAATTAGATTTTAAGACAAATTCATATTGGACCCTTTTTTGATCAAACGAATCTGGTGATTTATGCCTAAAGGATGCATTGGATTAAAAAAGTGTCCAATTTGAATTTGTCTTAAAATCTAATTTAGTATCAGAATCCATTAAAAAAAAATTGTAAATTCTAGAGTTAGGTGAGTTGGAGAAAGTTAGAAAACACTGTTATGACCCCAGCAAAAAGAAAATTAAAATTTTAAAAATTGTAAAAATTAGGAAGGTGAAAATGTATACTGGGACACTCTATATAAGAAAGCAAAAAACAGTTGAATAGTCTTTAGTATTAATAAATAACTTGAAATTTATTTTAAAAGCTTCGTAATGTAAATGCATATGTATATATAAACAAACATAATAACAAATCGTATATATATAAAGATATAAGCAAACCTTAGTTTTTCCTTTTAGTGAAGGAGGAGCATTTATGTACAAACGTGCAGCACCATCCCACCAGACCTCGACACCATCTGGGAGGTCGGCTAAAGAACATATAATTATTAACAACTTTATAACAATAGAATTAAAACTATCAAATGTATTTAAGTTTAGATTTAGGTAATGGAAAGTTTTAACCATTGGTTGTAAAATGCACAAGAGCTTGACTATGCCGAAAATTTAGAGATATCAGGAAAGAAATCTAAAAATTAGACACTATATTAAATAATATAGAACCTGAAGATTCCTTTAAAAAAATTTACATGCTATTACTTCCAAGGATTTCAATATTTGTTAACAATATATATATATGTGAAGAAAAATAAAATTATCAATTATTGACATATATGATTTCTTATATATTTTTTTTAAAAGTTTTAAAAACTACACATTTAAAAGCAGATTTATTAAATTGAGGCTTATGTTATGAGAACCTAGTTTATACTTTTAACAGAGTAAATAAATTCAATCGAACCATATATAAATAATGATTCATAGGTTGTTAATGATGAATTTCAATGCCTTGATAATAAAAGGCATCTTTTATCAATAACTTTATAAAATTATTTCAACGTGACTGTAAACTTACCTAAAATAAATATAGAAGAAGCCTGGCTAATATAGGTTCCCTTCACCGTAATAGGAAGTTTGACATCTTCACCATTTACAGTAACTTCATGCCCTTGTTTTAGTTTAATTACATTTTCTCCAAGTCTCAAAATTGCAGTTTTTGTACAAGAAGGCATACCAGATGATGCAGCATAAGGCAGAAATCCCAGATCCTGTACAACAAGAAATTAAATAATATACACCCTTAATTATATAGGAGGCTTTGCTACAATTCAATGACATATAAAATATATATATTTTTTATATATGTATATATAGTTGACCGTAAAAATTGATATATAAGAAGATGGTCAGGGTTGCGGTCAAAAGTGATCACTTTT
>NW_027115831.1:1250164-1253363 GCF_000696795.3 Halyomorpha halys | reverse complement strand
TTTAAATAATACATTCTATAAGAAATTTTTTCCCATAAAATCATCAGTGGTTGTAGCTCGTATTTAATCATCTGTTAAACCTTACATTTTTAGATCCCAATTATGTAATTCATCTCAGCCTTAATTTGGGTTTTATTTTTCAGGCTTATTTTGAGTTGTCTACTTCTTGTTCAGAGTACAATAGCAGCTCAGAAATCAAAACAACAATATTCCAGGAAAATCTCCTCAAACTGAGTTTATGCCTACATAATTCTTAGTCAGAGATGCAACCATAAACAGTAATGTAGCCAAATTTGAACTTAAAGTCGAATATCTGTGAAAAATATGTCTCACATATTCTTCAACTAGTTCGTATTTTCCAATTAAAACATTAATTAACTTATTATTTTTAAAGTTTTGTAGTCACTACTTATTTTACAACAAATATTCTCAAGCAAAGGAAATTATAACAATCAAGAGGAGGAGTTCAAATAAATGTTCATTATCTGCCAAAAAATATAAACTTCCAGATAAACAGAAACGCTAAAAAAATTAACAAGAAAATATTTTGTATTTGAAGACAATTTTGTTTAAAGTTTTCACACTAAGTAGATTGAAATAATATTTCAGAAAGAACTTTTAAATAATTAATTATGTAATAAGTGGATGGGCAAATCCAACTTTTGAATTTTCAGGAAAATGTTTGAGTACAGATACTTATATTATTATCTTTGTAGTATCTTATATTATTATCTTTATAACAAATACTCATATAAAGTACACCTATTGTTTGTCATTCTAACCAAAAAGAGTTATCATTCATACACAAATATTAAAAACAATTATATTTGTTTGCCTACAGTCTCCCCTTAGTAGTGGAAATAATAATTAACAAAAAATACAAATCTAAATCCACTAAAAAGTCAAATAAATACCCATATCTATCAAAAAGACAAATATAAGCTTATATTTATAAAAAAGACAAAAACCCACATCCAACAATTACATTATCTTAACTGTACTATGAAAAGTAACTAAACCCAAACAAAACTTACGGCAAAAAGTGTCATCTCTCCAAGATGGGAAGGATATACCTGTGCTTACACAGTCTCGGACAAAGATTTCTACAGACTGACAACCACAAGCTTCTTTATTACTAGCATTACAGGAACAATAATCCCACAAACAGGCTTCGTAGTACTCCTTCACTGAAATAGCCTGCAAATATATTAAAAATATATAATAAAATAAAGGCAAACAAATATATTCAAACCTTATGCACAATATATGTTCAATTAGACATAATCACTAAATTTATATTTGTTTAAATGAGGTGTGGGGTCATAGAACGTGGTAACTGAATTTTTTTTATGAAATGAAGTTTTTGGCATCACTGGCATTTTTAGGGTTAATTTCATAAATTGTTGAAAGAATCTTTAGGAAATTTGTTTTCATAAAAAAATAAAGTTAATAATAAGTGAACCCTGGTTGAAGATAAAACATTGTAATAAACAACAATTTCAACATGATAAAAGCTTTTATTTTGTCAGTTACCATGTTTTACAAAAAGTTGAAAAGAATTTATTCTTTCAGCAGGATTCTGTTGAGAACAGGTTTTTTCAAAGTACAAACTAGTTATGTTGGTGCACCTGCTTTGTTCCATTTATCTGTGATTTATACAAATTTATACTTAATTTATACAAATTTTTATACTTATCACAGAAAACTGAAAACTTAATCAATCAATTTGAAATAAATTCTACTTAGTCAACAATCAAATCTCTCTTGCATATTCCAAAGATCTCTCTTTTAAACCAACAGTTAAAGGAGAGCAGTTTATTTGAATCATCAGCCAATGATTTTTCTCTATAGTAAATCTCACAGTTCAAGTTTAATTTTTAAATCATAAATAATCTACAAATTAAAAATAAATAACTTTAATTTTTAAATAATAGATAATTAGGAAATCAGTTATAGTTACTGTATAAAAAAACAATAGTTGAGTTTCTAATTATTACCAGCCGACAGTTCAGGCCCAGAAATATGGGCTAAGCTTAAGGTTGAAAAAATCAAATTTTCCCAGTTAGAACTCTTTTCTTAAAAATTTCATTTATTATTTTTAATTAATTTTTATTTTAATTCTAAAATAAAGATCTAAATCTTTAAAAACCTTGTTTCATTATAAATTAATATTTCTTACTTTTTGCTATTATAGCAATCTCAAATTGGATTATTTCATTTTTCACTTCTTCAATTATGTTTATAACAAATTAAATGTTAATTTTTATGGCAGATGAATTAAATAAAATAGTTTAATTAATTTCTTTGGATCTTGTTTTAAATTGTACATAATATAGATAAATATTTCTAGTAATTCGTTTTTAAATAACCTAAAAAAAATAAAAATGCTTGTTTTAAATCCAAATTACCTTACTACAGTCACTTAGTTTGTTATTATTAAGAAGAACAGAACAAAATTGTTGAGCATCTTCTTTCAACTGTGATGATGTTGAACAAGGATGAGAATCCATAATTTTCTCTTGACAAACATCTGTATAAGAATAATATAAGACATTATTTTCAGAACAGAATACTGTTGATTAATATCTTAAACCTAACTAATATTGAAAAGTTACTGTTATATAATGTTAATACACACACAGCAAAAAAAGAATTAATATTCATGAGGCTGAGGAAATATAAATCTTTCATTTTATGATTACATTGTAAAACTTGGAGATCCACAACTAAATGATATGAAGCAGTATATTGCCAAAGCCTTCAAGATAAGCTTAGGCAAGGGTTGCCCTCGGAGAGATTACTCAGCCATCCAAGTTTAGACTGTTCTTAACTTTGAATGCACATTACCACTGGATTGTAAATATAACCCAATTTGTGTTACAAGTCAATTGTGAAAGATCTTGTTTTGTTTTTTTGGTATTTTCAATACTTCATAAATCAAAATTTATAGAATAGTATATATTAGATATATTCTCAAATAAATCCAAAAATATAACTTAATTATTGACTGATCTTCCAACAATTTAATATAATTAATGCATATTCCTACTGTCCATAAAGCAATTTACATTTCTACTAGCATAAATTTTAAAATAAATCAATCCACAAAAGTTTCTTCAAAGTCATAGGAATAATTCATTATCAAATATATCAGAAACCATATAAAATTGAAATACCAGGGCATTCAAAAAGTCCTGTC
>NW_027115831.1:1226142-1249059 GCF_000696795.3 Halyomorpha halys | reverse complement strand
TTTTTGCAGTAAAAATCAACAGTTTTTTAAGGAAGGAATTTGGGCTTTACCATCTCGTTGGGAGAAGGTTACCGACTGTAACGGTGGATATTTTGATGAATAAAGGTGATTATTTGAAAATATTTATTTATTTATAATTTCCCCCAAAAAAACGACAGGACTTTTTGAATGACCTGGTATAATCAGCTCATGCCTACCAAAATATTTTTAACCATTATGCAATAAAAAAATAATAACTTTAAAAAATCTAATCAATTGTTAATAAAGTAAAAATTATTCAATAACCTCCAGTCGTCAAAATCCTGGCATCACTGGCATAATCTTCAATGTTGGTTGTCACGTCATTGTCGGTGTACCTGCAAAACAGGAATGTAATAACACAAGTTAAGTATAGTGAATAAGTAAAAAATAATGCATAACTAAATAATCTTACCCATCCAATGTCCCACAAAGACCTTTAGTTTTATTCCAACTTGATTCTGCAACTTTAATCTCTACAACATCCTGAATCAACCAAATTCAATAATGTAATATAAACTTAAATAATTATCGAATAAATGAAGGGTCATTCTCTGAAAAGATACATTTTTCTCCATGTAATTCTATAGGTCCTAAATACTTTAAGGAAGTAATTATGATTTTTGAGATAGTTTAGTATCCATAAAAAACTAAAATTAACAAAAGAGTAAAGATAAAGAACAAAAAATACATGTCTTCTTTCTCATCACTTCAATCACATTGATGACAGTTTCCAGAGACATTGCATTGCAAAATTTGGTCAAATGAAAAGAGATGTAACCAAATAATAGAGCTTATTTACTATCCGCAACCTGATCATCTCCTTCATAAAAAGCATTTAAGTTCACCTTTGAGTTACCTGAGAGTCTGCTGTACATCACACACCCAGACCCAAAACAAGGGAAGAATCAAAGAGACAATTAGAACAAGAGCCCCAAGAGGAGAAAAAAGGCAGTTATCTCACCCCAATTTTTGATTACTTTAATGAAAACTATGTATAATTACGAGCCAAAATTGATGAGTCTGCCAAGTATAAGTAGGGAGAATAAAAAATGGCGGCTGTTTCAAAGCGAAAAAAAAAATTTTCATTCGGAGCTCTATATCTTAAAAAATAGGAACAACATAAGAAAACCTAAGAGAACATCATTTAAAGAATAGTAAATTTGCTAAAATATGAGCCCTAATAGAGTTATTTACGTTAAATAGTTTTCGAGATATAGCTTTTTAAAAAGAAACGTTTCAGAAAAATGTTGTATGGAACGTACTGAAAGATCAATAGTTAGTGAATTTATTTTGAAAAATTATATCTCAAAAACCATTTCATGTACAGATGTCTATTAGCACTCAAATTAAAGCTAGTTTAATGAGCTATAAAGTAGTTTATGATGTTTTTCTTTTTAGGAGTAATATTTTACATGAAATTTGCTAAAATAAATTGATTTATAGTTGTTCGGACAAATTTTCATTTGCCAAATTTATATTCTACGAAGATAAGTGTCATAAACTACTTTATAGAAAGTTGTATTTTCTTTATTTTGAGTGTTGGCTGACATATGTGCGTATTATGAATCTAGAGATATATTTTTTCAAAAATCCAACATTTTATACGAACAACTAGAAATTAACATTTTGTGAGTTTATTTTGTCAAATATCATAAAAACTACTACTTCTACAAAGATAAACATTATTAACCATTTTATAGTAAATTTAACTAGCTTTAATTTGAGCGTTGGCAGACATTTGTACGTCCAATGGTTTCTGAAATGAAGTTTTTCATAAATCAAACTTATTGTCCAAACAACTATAAATCAATTTATTTTAGCAAATATCAAGAAAACTACTATTCCTACGAAGGTTAACATCATAAACTACTTTATAGTCTATTAAACTAGCTTTAATTTCAGTACTAATAGACATCTGTACATCACATAGTTCCTGAGATATAGATTTCTCAAAATAAATTAACTATCTACTAATCTTTCAGTAGATTTTTAAGAAATTTTGCTTTTTAAAAAGCTATATCTCGAGAACTATTGGACGTAAATAGCTCTTTTAGGGCTAATATTTCAGCAAATTTACTCTACTTTAAATGATGCTCTCTTAGGTTTTCTAGTATTGTTTGTAATTTTAAAGATATTGAATTGAATTGAATATTAAAAGAGCTCTGAATGAAAAATTAATGTTTTTTTAAGGTTTTGAAACAGCCACCATTCTTTTATTCCCCCTACCTATACTTGGCAGACTCATCAATTTTGACTAGTAATTATACATAGTTTTCATTAAAGTAATCAAAAATTGGGGTGAAATAACTGCATTTTTTTCTTCTCGGCTCTTGTACTAAATGTTTTAAGAGGAATGAAATAGCAGAGATGATTGAATTGCTTGAAGGTTGGCATGATTCTATGGCAAATTTGAGAAATGAGTGGTTTCTACAAGATTGTTTGGTCAACAGTGACTATGTTTTTGACTGATGCATGGAATGAGATAGGGCTATAGGACCAAATTTAATGGCTTATCTTCTCAGTGTTTAATAAGCTTGCTGTGAGTGGCCCAAGAACTTATTCTGTTACTCGGGAATGTTAAAGGAGATAATAAACAACTAAAAATCTCATTTTTAGTTTCATTTCATTTCTCCTAGTGAGACATTGATTTAAGAAACAAAAAATACATTTTTTCAGAGAATGATCAATATAAATTATAAACTGATTGAACAGACATACCATAAAGTTCCAAAGTACTGTAACTCCAACAGCCTGTAAGGTTGCTTTGACTGTTCCTGCTCCAAGCTCCACTTTCATTCCAGCCAACTGTGCTGGTATTGTCATAGTTTCATTTCCTTCCTTAACAATAGCTTTCTTGTCTCCTTAAAAAGGAACAAAAACATTTAATAAATCTTAATGTTCATATATTGACCTTGAAGTTTTCTTGAAACAAAAATTGATACATAAAAAGTTCAAAATATAGAAACATCGCAGATATAAATCGAAGATGACCAGTCTATGATGAACTAACAATGCTACTATTCTGGAAATTAAGCAACTTTACAAAGAAAAACAAAAACTTTTTTTTGGCTTATAACAATAATTTTTAATTTTTTTTTTTTTTTTAATGATAGAATTTGTGATCTTACATCAAATTTACTTGACGTATTTTTACGTAAATGCAGTTGTAAATATCAATAAATAAATAAAAAAAATAATAATTCTAACAGGTATTTACAATATGATTAGTAATAATGTTTTTTTTATTTCATTTGTTACACATAGGTCATTAGGAAAATATAGAATTGGGATTTTCGGATAGGAAGTATTGTCAGTTCATGATCAACATGTAAAAATAAACAAAAAGAAATAATAATTTTTAAAAGAAACACTCCCTTTTTCATAGTTCCATCATAAGTTTATAAAAGATCCACTGGAACTTTCAGATAAAAAATTGAAACCAAATAAAATTTCCATACTTAGCAGAAGGAGAAAAGTAAAAATTAGTTAATAATATATAATAGATTTGAAAAACTTACTATTTGTCCTAAGTTGATACTTTTTATCATTGACATAAATAGTCAAAGATGTGCACGATTTATCAGAGGCACTACAGTCCCTTTGAAGGATTGGTGTTTGCACGTGAAAGCTGTTATCCACATCTGTTACCAATGTATAGACACAATCACTTTTAAAACTGTTGGAAAACAAAATTTGAATTAAAATTTACAGTAATAAGAATAATTAGTAGCCATTATTTTCATATAAAAGAATAAAGTAAAAAAAATGTAAGTTGTACATCCTAGATAATTGTAAATAAAACTAATTTATAAATAAATGACATAAACTTAGTCATAATAAATAAAAAAAACATATATATTCTTTAGAACTTACAGTAATATATAACAATGTATATTAATTAATGACATTAAAAATTAATTAAATATTTCAAACCTAATTATTTTTCCATCAAATGTTTTGAAATGTTCTTTCCTCCATGTTAAACAGGTTCCAGGCTTAGGTTTCTTCTTTTCTATTACAACTGCTTTTCCGCTAAAACCCGTAGTAGAAGGCTTTAAGGAATAAGTTGATGTTTTATTTGACTCATGAATGGTCTTATATTTTTCTGGTAATTCATCTTGACCACTAAAAATATAGGTCAGTATTTCTTCTTGGTCATTTCCTGAAAAGTAAAAAAAAAAAATAATAACTAAGATAAATTTGAAATTGTGAAAAGGAATATATCATATTCTTAATATTCCATAAAAAGGGTGGATTCAACAAAGTAGATAAAAATTCATATAAATATTTTTTTATGGAATATTAATAGATACTAATTAGTTTAATTATGTGAAACTGACTGACTTGTTCAAGATCAGTTTATTTATGATGTGTATATATTATTTTATTATTATTATCCATTTTAGTTTATAGTTATTTGTTTAATTATTGTTGTTCATTCACTTTTATATTTTTGCATCCTCTGATCTATAAAAAGAATATATAGTAAGGAAAATTTAGCAATATATAGAATATATAGCAATAAAACAAATTTCGAACTTGAGTTTTTGACAAAAATACACATTTTGTCTGACCTCTGAGTCCAGGTAACCAAGTATCGCTAAATGACCTGAGTGTGAACAGCCTAGTTCAAAAACGAAACTTAAATTACATACTTAAGGTGCTATTTGCCCAGGAGATGACACTAACACTTTTGCTCAAATAGACCGACCGGAAGTGCAACTTTATTTTATTTTCTCTAAAACAACTCTAACTATTTTTATTAAACTCAGTGAGTCAGTAACCAATTAAATGGTATTTAATATCAGCTAGATCTTATTCTCATTGAAATAGATTAACAAGACTTAAATGCCGAATCAATAAAAAAATCTTCCTTTACAGTATCCTTAAATTTGTTTATTTGAAGTAATTCACAACTTTTGATTGTTAATAATAAGAAATATGTATAAACATGAACTATGAGAAACAAAGTGGATATTCATTATTCACACCTCGAGAAACCCTAAAATACAAATTTTTATAGCAACAGAAAAATGAAAAAACTATTGTAAATGTTAGCCTTTTAGGCTGGTAAGAGAAAGTTGAGTGATGTGCTCACCAAACCAAATTATTATTTAATACGTCTATATGGTATGATTGAGTACCGACACCTAATGCCCTTAAGTGTGGCAGATTGTATTATTTCAATAAAAGATTATAAAAAAAATTAAAATTATCTCATATATTCAGACCCTTCTTTAGCCTACTGAAATCCAATAATATATTTTAATTTTTTTTTAAATGAATGTGGTAATATTAAAATTATATCTTAGGAAACAGAATTTACATAAATCCAGAACAGATAAAACAATAATTCTGTGAAAGATTTTATCATATAAGCTGTTTTAACAACACTTGAAGTAGAAACAAAACACTCAAAGGAGAAATATTGTAGACAAAATGCTCCATGCTTCAAAGAGAAACATTTAAATAAAACACGTGGAACATGTTTGCTCGATTATAGTATAATACCAAATTTAAATATAAGTTAACCCGTTATAAAAACAATTTTCCAGGAAATAGTGTGGGAGGAGTAAAAATTAAACCACTGATAAGAAATCTATTTCAAAATTTAATATATATGTTTCAAAAAAGACCAACCTTGTTTCAAATAAGTATTAATGCAGATAAATAGCGCCATAATATCATACAAATATAATTATGAAGCATTGAAATTAAAACATACCGTTTTGTTTCTGTGTAAACTTATCTAATTGGGTTAGTATTCTAAATTATTAATTCTAACAACAATTTATATCAATTATTCTCCCACTTTGATTTCTTATAAGCAATGTTTTCCTTCTTAACTCTCAGTTTATAAATAAAATTTTTCTTTAATATAAGATCCAACATACCACTGCTGATCCTGTTATGAACAAATTTTGTTATTGAACTTTCTCTTCCAAAAATGTATGATAATAAGTGAATAATTTTCAACTTACGAAAGTAGAAAGGCAATTAAATTATGAAGTGACTTAAATGCTTCGAGCTTGGTGGAACTGAAATTTTCCTAGATTGAATCGGAATATAGTTTGACTCCTCTTCTAACCAAAAATAATTTCATAAATAAACCTGACCAATATTTGGGCAAATATGGTAGTCAAGAAACCATAGAATTGATTGTATTAAATTATGTATGTGGGATCACCAAAAAAATTGCAATTAGGTGAAGTAACAATTCTTCCAAGAATAAATCAAAGAGTAAACTGTGAAATCCATGCTCGACTTTATCAACATTATTATGGAATATTGGCACTAAATTAATGTTGTTATAGCTTACCAAAAACACAACTAGGAACGGTGGATGGAGAGAAAATACCAGTCTTGTATAAACAGCTATAAACCCCAGCTGGTGGGCCACTAAACTTCATTCCAACAGGGCACTCCAAGTGGCATTTCAATTGTAAGTCATCACCAGAACACTTATAATTTCCATTGAATCCCAGCTTCCTTATGTCACAGACTTCTTTAGCTATTAATAATATAAAAATGATAAGTAGGGTACTATGTAATATTATGTATAATCACATGATAAATACACGTACACTACAAATTGGTACGGCAGTACTCAAACATTAAAGAATCAAATGAGGTGTAAATATTTGACCATAGATTAATATGAGGAGATGGTTGAAGGTACGGTCTGTAAAAAATACACAAATAAATGAAACTTATTTATTTGTGCCGACATTTCAGGCCTGTATTTCAGGCCTTCATCGGGGCTGAAAAACAAAATGAGATAACGACCTCAATTCAGAGATAATAATAATGATCAAACTTGGAAATATACATAACAGTAAATTAAGTTGATGGTAGTAGATTGATACTAGTAAAAGATAAAATACAATATTGTAGAGGTAAGAATTATACAAACTAAAGGATAAAAAAAATTAAAAAAGTTCAAGTACATATAGAAATAAATATAATGAAAGGTGTGGAAGAAAATTTAAATGAAGAGTAATAGAATAAACGTAATAAAACATGGAAGTAACATCTAAAAATAATGAAAAAAAAATCTAAAACAACATAATGAAATTAAAGAAAATAATATATATGATACAATGGAAAAGAAAGAAAACAGGATGTATGTTACAATAGATTAAAGCTATACAGCAATAAAGATGAATGAAAATTAAATTAATAAGCTCAAAACATATAAAGTGTCACATAAAGTGAATAACAAAGGAAAAAGGGAAAATAGATATGTAAGAGTGGGGAAATAAACATAGAGAACTTACAACTCAAACAAAGATTCCATTAAAAGTATTAGGCGACAAATTCATTTACTAGATGGCGGGCCTACGAGTACAAAAATATGTTGAACCGAGGAGAAATTTTTACTAAGGAAGACTGTTTAATAATTTAAGGTTGTTATCTTGTTTTGTTTTTTCAGCTCTGATTTTAATGAAGGCCTGAAATTCAGGTTGAAATGTCGGCATAAATATATAAGTTGTTTATTTGTGTATTTTTTGCTGACCACACTCCCAACTATCTTCTACTCAACAATAAAGAATCAGGTTGACTTGGCGGTAAGATTTCAAGCTAACAGCCCTGATGAAGGCTAGAAATTCTGGCTGAAATGTTGGCACGATTAAATAAGTTACTTCAACTTATTTGTGTTTTAATTTGACCGTAGCCTCCAACCATCTTCTCCTCGTATAAGTCATCTACGGTCAACTATCTCTCATGATTAAAGAATCAGAATTTAAAAAAAAAAAGAATTACAGTTCAAAATAAACTGTAATTTATGTATTTATCCAAAACATCTATGTATGTATTAGTATTTATATACTAATAAACATTCTGTAACTTATCGTTCACCAAATTTTATAATTTTTTTTTCGTTTTTTTACTGCCAAATTTTATAACTATAAAAAAAAAGTGATAAGTTTATAGATTTATTTACAAATAATAAATATATAATGTTAACCATTACAAATAGCTTTTAAATAGAAGTTAAATTATTTTTTAAAAAAAAGAAAATAATAACTTACAAAATTCACAACGGGGGCCACGGAAATCCTGAGGACACTGACAGAGATTGTGTCCAATACAATTTCCTCCATTCTGACAAGTTGGTGTACATGTGGCTGTGTAAATTTATAAAATTAACAAATATGCAAAAATTGATTATTTAAATTATAAATTGATTTTTGAAATGGCATATATTTACGTAAACAGTCCGGAACAGACAGCCACTCCTTCCTGGCAGGAACCCATTCTCCTTCTTTACAAATTACCGTAGCCACTGAAGTACCATCTTGAAAAGTATGGCCATCAACACAAGCCATAGTACATGAGCTAAGGATTTAAAGAAAATAATTATTATCTTTTTAATGAGATGAACAGCTATTTCAATTAGTTTCATGAAAATCATACTAATATTTCAATATCAATCATATCATAAAATTTGTCACAGGAGGCTTTGATTTCATTTTATTCCACTAAAAGGTCAACAAAAACTCTATTCAAATGAATGAACATAATTCTACTCAGAATTTAATGAAATAATATAAAAAGTCATTAAACAAATTAGAATTCATTACTTTTTGTCTCCATGTACCACATTTGAAAAAAAATAATCATAAAATGAATTCTATATAAATAGTGTGGAGAGACTTGTTATGTACCTAATTTTTACAGTTTTTAAGCAGAATCGCATCAATGCTGCTGACATCCAAGGCTTTAAACATGATTGATTCAAGGAATCTTTAGAACACGTCAAGATCATCAGCATATTCAATAATATGAGTAATTATTTTTATTATACCCTCCAGCAGTGAATAGAAAAAATATGATTACTACTCTCCCATGGAACTATTTTCTGCCAATGAACGGAACAAAATTACCAAAAATCTCATCTCTTTAAAATGTGTGATATAGCAATATCAGAACTGCACCTTCACCTTCAGAACTGCAAACATCCATCATACCAACAGATTCTAGGTCTAGCCAAGTTGTAAAGCCTGAAGGATCTCAAGCAAACATTCAAATTCACTCTTTTAATTTCCAGTATGATAAAATTTCAAATTTAATATTTAAAAGGAAGAATGATGAAGCATTAAATACAGTTTAAGGAAGACCATTCAAGAAATTACTACCAAGAAGACGCTATAAAAATTAGGATTTTAAATGTAAATAAAAATCAGGAATTAAGAAGTAAATAAAAATTATAATTTTACAAATGGTTTCCTTAACTTAAAAATTATACTGAAAGAGATACTTACTCTGCAGCACACACTTTGTGAGCATTCATGGGAGTTGGAGGGAAGTCGAAACAAGGCTTCTTCTCATACTGGCAATAAGGTCCATAGTTGGTTTCTGGACAGTTACAAGTGTTGGGTGATACACAAGAACCACCATTTTGACACGGAGGAATACAGGATGCTGGAGAAAAAAACAAAAAAACAGATACTTCTTACTACAAAAACAGTCAAGATCGATATTACAATAAGAAATGTAAAAGAAAATTGAAAGATTGGTTAGTAAACAAAAAAAAATAAAATAAAATTTTATATATTACTTTCACCATTAACAGATTTTTTATTTTTTTATTAAACAAGTCTGACTATTAAGTCAAAATGTATTAATAAAGCTTTCTTTAAATCAGGAGGCAGAGGATAACATTTGCTTAGATGTCTATAGTATGACCCATATATTAATGACAATATCAAAAGATCATGACATCAAGTAGAAACTATTAGAGAAGGCTTACTACTTACCATCAAATAACAGCCTTACAATAAAGTTAGTGATGAAATTAACTTTTAAAACTTACTCGAAGTATGTACCATAAACTCCTCATAAATTAAATTTTAAGAAAATAATGAATTTCTTCAAATAAATTTAACTCCTTGAAAAATAAAAAGATTGTAAGATGTAAAAATTCTGTTAATAGGTGCAATCTTTCAATAGCGATAATGGTTTTAATAATTTTGGCTTAATACACCAAATTCTCCAAGCTGCAGAGAAAAACAGTCTGATCTTTCGACTTGATGAGACAGAAGTCATTCTTAATGTTTGTCCACTAACTGTGGCTAATGGGATTAGGAAAAAATTGGAGTCATCAAGATTAACGTAATCAATAGTCTATGATATCGTCTCAATGCTTTAAAAAGAATAAGCCAGTAACACAGGTTAGAGCATTTTGTTCAGTTTTAACGTTTATTAAGTAATAAAAGAATAATCAATTATAGCTCTGTTAATGATCAACCCTAATTCAATGAAATATTATATAATTAAATTTTTAAATTCAAAATGGATAAGTTATGCAAAAATCATTATCCCATTTTTTAGTGCAAAATGTTCAAACAACAAAGACCAACAATTCACATTCTAATGCTGGTCCCCATGAAAGTCACACGGATGCTAATGTAGGATCTGTAAGATCTTCTCCTCTATAATCAAGGTATCTTATCTTCAGCTTTAATAACCTGAGAACTGTGAGGGTTTGATTAGATTCAATATTGTTTTCTGGAAAGAATTTTTTTTGTTTAACAACATTTATTCACACAAAGTATGTAAAAATTTATTTTAAAAATAGTGAAAGGAACTATACATATCAAAAAAAGCCTGTCCTCGACTTCTGTTCGACTAGTTGACAAACCTATCATTAAAAATATAAGAATGTGGTAATGGTCACATATGTTTTTTTCCCCTAATACAATATCATAGAAGAACTAACATGATAAACTAGAGACCCACGAGTTCCCCTACAAGTTGGATGTTTGACCAGCAATGATAATAACAGAAGGAAAGAGGAGTGGGTAGATCCCGAACACGAGAGGTTTAAGGGAAAGAACAAATAAATGAACTTTTAAATTATCTGATAAATAATTGAAATTGTAATAGATATACAATTTCAATGAAAAGAAATTTGATTTTAATACAAAAATATACTAACGATTGCAGTTAGGAATAGTGCCCCCAACAACACCTCCAGAGTGCCATATACCTCCTTGACAGGCAAAATTCAAACTTGTCTCTCCACTTGGAAATGCATAGTGTTCATAACAGGTAGCAACACAATATCTATGAAAAGTTAATTAATGACATGTAATCAGTTTAAACTACAGAAGAACAATAGTCTATCAATAAACCTAAGTTCAAAATCATGAATTAGGAAACATACCCTCCAGTACATTGCATTACTGAGTTCATTGGTGGAGATAGTTTGCCACAAGTCCCTAAAAATAAATTAAAATAATTATAATAAAAAATATTGATATAAAAAAATTAATTGGAAGATTGTTGATTGAATGTATGAAGTTACTAAAAGAAAGATGGTTCAGGTGCAGTCAAAATAACTCAAGTTGTTGTTTAGACTGCACATGTCTCATCTTCCTTTTAGAAAAAAAATTAATACAAATATTGTAGGTAAAATAAACAACTCAAGTAACTAAGCTACATTCAAAATAATAAATACTTTAAAACTCATTTTATTATAATTAATACAGTAACATTTTACAGAAACTGTTTCTCAACACTATGTTTAAAGTGGAGAGAATCTTGTCAAATCAAGATCTTGTCAAAACAAATGATATGTAGGACAATAGAACAATATTATTGAATAAATTCTTATCTTTATAGAAATAACTATATTAATAGCTTTTTTTAAAACCTTCAGTTCAAGTTTTTTTTTCCACAGTGGTCCGACAATGTTTACTATTATCTTAAGGTTTGAAGGGGATTTCAATTTTAATCATGGCGAAATAAAAAGTGTGGTTAAGACGCTGATTGTTTACTCTATATCAGCATCATGGGCACCTATTGGGTTCATGATCAGGTGATTATAAGCAAATATTTTATTATAAGGAACTAATAAATAGGTGAGAAAATAAGTAATTAAAAAACTGTAGAATACAAAATAGAATTTTATTTTATTATAAAAAAAATCGTGTTGAATCAGAAGGGACAAGTTCTGATTGTATTACAATTAACAGTTATATAAATTCGGAAGATTTTTTTTTTAATTAAAAATAAATTATTATTTATTGAATTACTGAGGTAAATAATTTTAATCGTTAAATAAATAGCTCATTTAAACGTTATATATTTCAGATATATCAACTAATGAATCAGATATACAAACTATTGAATATATATAATAAATTATTAGATTAATTCATATAATTAAAGTAAATTTTATAAACCTACTTCCATATTGACCATAACCATATCCAGTTTTTTTGTGATAATATCCTTTCTTCCTGTAGCTCCCTCTATCATACTCACCACCATAGCCATACCTGAAATCAACATTAGTTCAAGTTATCATAGTTTCACAAGTAAGGATTTAGAGGTAGATTATTCAACAGACCCTTTTTTATTCCATATTTATTATGTATTTTACGTTCATTGACAGCTAGCAGATTTAATAACTGGAATTTGCTGTAATTATTCATTCATTTCAGTCATTATGGAATGCTCATCTTAATCTCGAAATAGATAAAAATTTCAGAAACACGACCTATTTCCCACACTCTGGAAAACTCATTAGATTAATTAAGTGTTATTAAAATCGGTATGCGTATTTGAATTTTAATATTCATTTGCGTTGTTATACTTCTTTGTTCAACAACAAAAACAAACCTCTTCTAAGAACTATAAGATGGGTCTCAGACATAACTAGGTACCGGACTTTCGTGTAGTAAAAAACGAAAAACGTGCAGTGACAAAACCATAATCCTGCAGTAAAAACTCAAAATGTATAAAACATCCAAATTTTGCAATATTCATCAGCTATATTGTTAAATTTACCGTATTAGTACATGGAAAGCTTACCTTACTTTTAAATCTAATTCAACTCGCTAATACTATTTATATTGATACAAACAAAATTAAACTGCCCTGATTAAAATCCTAAAATTTTGTTTATAATTGAAGATCTATGAAAGAATTACTTCTATTAAGTGATTTTATAATCCCATTATTAAGGCTAGAATTCAATTTTTCAACATCTTAAAATTATCTTAACTATGAGTTTTGGAAAAAAAAAATAGGATTGCCTTTTTTTTTGTTATGATCTCCTCTTGTGAGATTTTGGCATGTTGTACATCGACCAACCTACTCGCTGTAATGGTCTCAGATGCTCGGTTAAACTATCTTAAAGTCTCCTCTTCCCGTTTTAAGTAAATATTTCAAAACTAGTATAGGACCGCGTTAGGTACATAAATAAATTTTTATAAATAAATAAACCGGCCATCAACGCTATGACACGGCAGATAGCATCACTCATGAGAGACTGGAAGACGGCGCTCTGGCATGACCAGCACCGCAGAACCCACGATGACCACAGACAGTTCTGGAAGCTGGTCAGGACCTTAGTCACCAAGAGGAGGACCGTGCATCTCACCAATGGAAATGACCTGAAGACGTCTGGGGAGCAGGCTGCCTTCTTGGCCTCAAGCTATGCAGCGGGGGATGCTCTGCGGACGACTGGTGCTCCTCCACCACCACGGGGAAGGCTACCGAGCCCCGTCGAGAAGCCTATTTTCTCCACCTTTGGCCGTCTGGAGTCGGTACTGCGTCGCACCAAGGGAAACAAATCTTCTGGACTAGACGAGATCCCAAGCGTCCTATTGAAGATCCTTCCCAGGAAGGGCAAAGCCTTCCTGCTGAACATCTTCAACTCGTCCATGCGGATCTCGTACTTCCCAGCTGCCTGGAAGCGAGCGATTGTGGTGCCACTACTGAAGCCAGGAGACTCCCCAGAGCACTATCGTCCGGTCTGCCTCCTCTCGCACATGAGCAAGGTCTTTGAGCGCCTGATACATGACCACCTCATGGAGCACTACAGGGAGGCGGATGTGATACCACCTAAACAGACCGGCTTTCAACGAGGTGTCGCATGTGACCATCATCTGGTGAAGTTACAAGCTCACACCATAAAGCGGATGAAAAACAACCTTCCAGACCATGTCCCACCCGCTGCTACTCCGCCGACTGGAGGAGTTCAGGTTTCCCGCCGCCCTATGCCGATTGGTCAGGAACTACCTTAGTGAACGATCATTCGTTGTAAGGGTTGGTGGAGATTTGTCGCCTCCAGCCCCCACCGCCTATGGAGTACCTCAAGGAACAGTGCTAAGACCTCTGCTGTTTGCCGTTTTCACGGCACCTGTGGTCCCCATCAAGCATAGCAATGCAAAGATACCAGCCTATGCCGACGACATTGGAGTCTACGCCTCCAGCATGAGGGCTGAACTGGCCCTCCACCATGCACAAGCCGCTTCTGCCATTGTAGCTGCTCTCAAGAAGGATGGCATCAGAGTTAACCTAGCTAAGACGGATGCCACCATAATATCATTCCAGAAGGGCAAGAAGAGCAGGCTATCCTAGCGGTTCGTCGTGGATGGCGAGGGTCGGAACATCTCCAACAACATCCTCTACCTGGGCGTGACTCTCGCCAGGCACCTCACCTTCTCCAGCCACGCCAGGGAGAGACTAAAGCTGGCCCGGCAGAATTCGCATAGGCTCTACCACTTACTTACTTCACAACAGATCGCGCTACGCCTGAAACTCAAAATATACAAGGCCATCATACATCCGACGCTGTTCCATGGTGTACCGTTCATGCTACACCTCTACAAGACTACGCTCTCCAAAATGCAGAGTTTCCAGAACTCCCTCCTTAGGCGAATAGTCAGAGGAACTTCACTCCAGCGGGCCAGGAACAGAGTAATATGTGAGGAGCTCCAACTCCCGTCTGTGCCGGAATTCATAGGCCGTAGGCACATCAAATTCTTTGATGGGCTGAAAGCCTGTGCCAACCCTCTATTACGTGAGATCGCCCCTCCACCAAGACCTGGGAGGTGGCAAAACAATGTCCCCCTGGTCAACGTCCTCGCCTTGGGAGGGACTTCTGGCTCTGCTGCCTGAAGTCATCACTTCAACACCACCAACAGAAATAGCCCCTCCCTATTTCTTTGTTCCAAGAGGTAAGAAAAAAAAAATTTAATTACACCTTAAAATGCCACAAGGCAATCGAAGGAATTACAAAGTGCAAGATATACATATACCTACCTGTATGTATGTATTCAATTATTTACTTCGTAAGGGGGATACGAAATAAAATAAATAAATTTAATTTCACCAGCAAAGCGGACCCTCCCCGCTCAACATATAACTGAAATGCATATTTGCGCCTGCGACTCTCCACACACAGTACACAAAATCACCTTAGAATATCTCAGGGTAAAAGAAGTGTTGAGTACTTATTGTATATAATTTTATATTTGTTCGTGTTACTCAATATTTTTCCATCGGAGGGTACGAAAATAAAATAAATAAAAAATGTAATGATTTTATTAAAATTAAAATCCAAATAATAAAATTTAGTCTCAATTAATAATTATACTATTATATTATATTAATTGTTAAACACCAAACATTTAAGTTTAACCCTAGTGGAGAGCTACCCTCTAGCCAGCGGCTTATGGGCCAATATTGTTACTCCTGCCTTCAGCGGACAAACCCGCTCTCTTACAATGGCGTGTTGCAAATATTTTATATATTTTATTTATGTATATTAAATAAATAACATTTAGGAGGTAAGAAGAAAAAAAAAGTTTAACAAAGGTTGTCCGAAAATTGTCTTTGGCACTTGGGGCGCAAATAAAAATTTCTTTATAAGGCTCTAAATTTAATTTAATTTCCTAATGTTTTTTCAACTAAGGGAAAAAAAAAAGAACGGAATCTTGAGTTTTTATACGGATGGTCAACAACATCTGTCTAGGAAAATTGCTGAGAAAATTATCTGGGGTTAATTCAAATTATGAGTCTTTCGCTCGTAAAACACGATTGACTAAATGAAAACTTTTACAGTCTTAAAATGTTTCTTAATTACAATTTTTTAGTTTCCAACAGGAGTCGTTGATCATTACTTGATAACAACATCCAAACAAGTAATCAAAAAGATTTATTTAACAGTTGATGAAATCAGCCTAAAAACTACAATTCATAAACAATTGCATTTACCATGTTTTACGACCTCATATAAAATAACTACTTATTGCATTATGAAACAAATATTGTTTTGTTTAGGATAAAAATATGGAGAGTAATAATATAAAATCATTCCAAAAAATTAAAATAAATGTTTTCTTTAGGAGTTAGTTCACTCTCCAAAATATCGTTATATGATTCGAAGCAGTATAGTTTTGGGTGCTAATCTGAATATAGCAAAGCCGGCTTCTAGGAGGTTCCTCTGGGTGTCAAAATCTGAGGCGTCAAGTTTTCTTGCATTCGATTGTTGAGGGAACAAATATAAATTTGAAATGGCCAAAATTTTTTGACCAAAAGTTTCATTTACTTCGTCAACCAAAACTGTAAGATTAAAAATAGAGCTTTGTCTGTTTTTAATAACCTCCCGTTTCTGTCGGCTTCAAGTTTGACAAACACCTCTCAAAGGAACCTAACGAAACTTATGGTCTACTACGAAAAAAGCAAATTACAAATGTTTAAATTATTGGAGTATTGGTAGTTTCAAATAATTAAATAACATGGACCATCAATTGTTTTTTCTAATCAGATCATTCCTCTATCACGTTTCGATGGATTCATTTTATTCACTTTCCCAGTGGTAGTGTATGAGTGCAGTATCTGTCAAGAACAATTTCCATTTTCTTATTAATCTAGATTTTTTTTTTATTTTAGTGAGACATTATTACTAATTACACACCTAGGGTCGGGCTCTGGTCCTGGGTCGGGGTCTGGTTCAGGATCTGCGAAGACTCCAACGATCTGCACTAGCAATAGGAAGATGAAGGGCGCACACTCCATCGCGGACAGAACTGAGCCCAGCGGTGGCGCCTCAGTTATAGCACATCTCGGTGGGCGGCCCATCCGGGCGGCCATATCGCAGGAACTAGGAACCGATAATGTTATTATTTACAGAGAAATGGCAAAATACTCTCTCTTTCTGGGGATGTTATTGATGATTGTCCGATCGTGGTTATTCTAGGTCTCGTTGTGTTTGGTCCTAAGGAGCAGGTCTGCGAAGATTTAACTCAAACCTAGGAGGAACTACCTAATCGTTCCACAAAAAAGGGAAACAAATATTTGTTTTCTCTAATTTATTTCTTACCAAGTTGTGGAATAAAAATTGGCTTATAGATTTGAAATCTACGTTTAAAATACTGAATTGCTTTACAATGTGCATATAAAAAAAATCTAGAAAATTTTCATTGAGGTGTAGATAGTTGGCCGTAGATTACTAATTGGAGAAGCTGGTCAGGGAGTGCGGTCAACAAAGAAACAACATAAATAAACAAAAAATATTTATTAATGCCGACGTTTCGACCTACAAAATATAAAATATAATATATAAAATAAAATAAATATGAATGAAAATATAAATTATTAATATTTGTTTTTGTTGTAGGATCTTCTCTCAACATCTCCTGTAAATCTGAAGAGAATCGGTGTGGTTCGTGAGCAATACATTCAGTGAGAATATGCCTAACGGTGAGATCGTTTCCGTAGTAGCGACACATCGGTGCATTTTCTTTTTTCATGAGATGATCGTGAGTGAGTCGAGTATGGCCTATCCGAAGACGGGTTAATACCACATCTTCTTTCAGTAGCAGATTCAAGTTTCTGGTTGGACGTTTCACTGTCTGGTGGACCATTCTTAACTTATTGTCTCTCATGATGAACCATTCATCTTGCCACTCTTGCCATCCAGTTTCTTTGATCCATGAAATAACATTTTTGCATGTTGATAATGTTACGACTTGACCTGTCTTTATAGATAGTCTGGCCTGTGAGTTTCCCAGTGAATGATTTAAAAACACCTTACATTTTTCCATTCTACAGATCTTGAAACGTATTAATTACCTCGTATTGTCTTGTATTACCTTGCGTATTAAAAATAATAAAGCGACTTAATCATAATTAGTTAAACATTAATTTATTGCAAAAAAAAAGACTCATATTCAAAAGATACTAACGTTTTAATGAGATTTATTATATAATATGTAAATATCCTATCGTGTATACAGAACCTATAAAGTAATTCTTTACTATCTTTCAAAATCTTGTACGGGTACGAACAGTTCTTATATAAATTTACAAATACTACCAAGTTTTTTCACATATTACATTAAAAATTTAACAGAACCTGGGTGTCTTCACATCTTGGGCATTTCTAGCCTGGGTGATGAATACCTCTGGCTGCTCCCTCATCTCCGATTAAGACACATGTAGCACAGTCCTTGGTAGCTTATATTTGTATTAGTAGTGATTTTAAAATATTTTATTAAAAACAAAACTAATGAATTGTGGTTTCAGACTATTATGGTGAAGTTTGTTAGAAAAAGACTTTTAAAGACAACTTTTTTAGTTATAATAAAAACTTAAAATAATGTGTTTTTTTTTTCCGAAAAGAAGAACCTCTCTTGCATTATGATAAAAAAAGTAAGGTTTCTTTTTAGCGTTAGTATGAAAAATTATTATTTTTAAAATGAAATTATAATCCCTATCTAAAATGACTTTGGATATCCGTATATTATCATATTAAAAAAGAAAAAAGAAACAGTAAAAAAAAAACTCTGCTATTACAACTTATGAAGGTTATTTGGCTCAGCTAAGAGTAGAAAGTACTATGATTGACCAACGCTTATACAAGGAGATCTGGGCAGCACTCACGTCCAATCGCCTTGGTTATTCTCCACCCCACGTTATAGAGGGTCCTGACTTTATAGAGTTATGATAGAGTTCTCTAGATTCAATAACTCCCGAAATACAGTTTTTCTAAAACCAATATGTTTTCTAAATAACGAGAATCATCATTTTTTAAATTTATTCCGGCAAATATCATAAAAACTAAGGAAGGAAAATAAACATTATTAACTATTCCATTGTGTATTTAACCAGGTGAAAATAGCCCTAATTAGCAGGTTAGGTTATTTTAACAAATAGTTATAGACTATCGGACTTTTCTCAAGATATAATTTTTTTTAACTTTGTTGTATAATGTCAAAATCTTCTGGACATATTTTTAAGCTGCGCTGAAAGGATGAAAATATCTAAGCTTCAAGGGCGTGGCCAGGATCAAAACTAGAGTGAGGGCAAGCCATAGTCTAACAGGTTGACATTTCAGCAAGGAAAAGACGAATGAAACTAAAATTTTATATAATTATAGCTGTGCCTTATTAGTTATTACAATAATTTGCTTGAAAAAAAAAATTAAGTTTTATTAAATTAATAATTGTTTTCACTTCTGGGGACAGCTACCCACTCCTGCCCCCCTCTGGGTACGCCCATGCTAAGATTTATCATATTTCGCCAAATGCTTCAATAATTGACTAATGATCCATTTGTTTAAAAAAAAAAATTGAGAAAAATTCTATATCTCAGAAACTACGTGAGAAAGAGCCACTGAAGTCTCTGCAACTATTTTATTAAATAGGAGGGTAAAATTTGAAATTTCTCCCAATTCACTAAACTTTTAGAAAATTTACCTCACCAAATAGCGTTTATGAGCTATTTTGAACATTTTTTTTTTTTTTAGTTTATAGATGTTCCAACAAGAGTTTCCTCAGCTTGCCAGTAGCAGAGCTCCAAGTTTTTTGCTCAAACCAATCGTTGTTGGTTGCCTATTTCCTCTAGGACTCCCTCCATATACGTGTTAATAACTTTATTTATTATTTTTTAAACGTTTTGCAATAAAGGATTTAACATTTTAACACATTAGTGAATCTATAAAAAGACAATAATGCAATGCAATATAATCATTCATAAATTATTTAATGTATACGTTGGCAAATTTATCGTTCAGGAAAAACTTTTATGCTTTTATTTTCTTGAAAATATGTACCACTACAATCCATAAAGGTTCAAAGATTCAGTACTTTGTAAAGAGGTACTGTTTCTTAAACAACGGTTGCGCAAGGAGGAGATTTTTTCATGATCATGCTAATTTTCTCTTTTTGTCTAGAAAACTGAAACTTCGGTGTTAAGACTATTTTTACAGCACCCATCTAGCGGCGTCCCATATCAGTTGAAAATTAAATTTAATATACACATTTTTTGGTAAATTTTGTCTAATTAAATTCCATATAAAAATTTGACCTCCGTAAAAAGACTAGTTTTCTAGTTACATGTGAAAAACTAAAAAGAAATTGGAAATTCTTTTATTGTTTTTTTTTTTATTTCCGAACTGAAACTAGCTGCTAACAAAGAGAAAAACCTGGAATTCGGCCCTACAAAAAACCTACATTATATTTTAGCAAATACTTCATTAATTGTTTTGCTGAAAACACCCTTTTTGCACACCCGGGTATCATTATCGTACACCTCTACATCGTCATTGATTGCGGTGCGCGAATATATGGTTTTCGAAGTAATTTTATTTTATGTTATAGTAATAAACCGATATCTCTAAAATAAATTTTTAAAAAAATACTCCAATATCACTAAAAAAACCGTCCGTCCTTATAATCGGGAAGAAATATATTTAAAATTAGAATTCATATTGAATAATCAATAATTATAAACACCTATGATTCCAAGAATGCAATTTGATAATTCATCCCTTGGCTTCTCCGCTACCCAGTTTCTTGCTGCGCCAGGATATCAAAGTTATGAACCTTGACCTTAAACCAGAGTTGGGGGTTAGTCGGTTAAAAATTTATTCGACTAAAAAAGTGGCTAAATATTTCGTCCGTATTTTCGATTATGAATTATCACTAATGACTATTGTTTGATTAAAAAGACGGCAAAAAATCCGAATAAATTTTTGCTTTGAGTTTTCTTTATATTAAATATAAAGAAAAGCGAAGTATCGTAATCATGAAAAGTTTCGAATTCCAATTTTTGATGTAAATACTCGTTTTGAGTCTAAATAACCAAGTCCCACAAAATGGTCTGAGTCTGTGCTTGTGTTTTTGTAAACAGTAAGCTCATAAACGAAAAGTAGTTAGACGAAAGACGAAAAAACAGCGCATCAAGATAAAAGTTTCATTTGTTTACGACTACTAAAACTAAAATAGTAATTCGTTTGTGATTGAAGTGACTAAAAAAAAATATTTTTCTCAATTATTCGTTTTATATTAGTTGCTACTAGTGAATAAGAAATTAGTCATGCGTCATAAAAAATATCTACTCTGCCTTAAACCACTCCTTGTATAGTATTAATCCTTTGATGCTCACACTAAAATCGACCAATGTTTTTTAAGTACTTAATTTAATAAAGCTTTAAGAGTTTGTAAAATATTTCAATCAGAAAAAAAAATTATTATTTTACTTCTTGATATTTAAAAAAAAAAATATTGGAACTTTGTAGCCATTATTCCACTACATCTATATATCTGATAAGCAAAAGCTATAGTCGCCCACTATTCTTAAGGGAATATTAAAAAATGATTAAGAATCATTTAATAAAAATAAAAACTTAAGGGTGGTACCTCGTAAAACCGAAAATGTTTTTACTTCATTTAAAAAAAAATAATAAAAATCATGGGATCGTTTTATGGATATTTCAAAAGGAAAATTATATAGATATCCTAAGATTGGTGGTAGTATAAAAACTTATTGTTGATTTTTCTAACTTTGTTATTATGTAGTTTTCTTTTTTATATGTAGGACGTTTATGGAGACGACTCCCAACTACTAAAATTAAATCTCTCTAATCCCATAGTCTGTCATTTATTAAATTATTCTATTCTCTATATTTGGAAGGAATGCTATTTTGTTTTGAACATAAAAGCAAGAAAATAATGTTTAAGATTATGTTACGAGTTTTCTGGCAGTATTTAAGATGTACCTACCTTAAAATGAGTGTTATGTAGCGTTATTAGCATATAGAGTTATTTTTATATCAGGAAAAAAAATTAGGGCAGATACTTAAAAGATATTGTCGAAAGGAAGGTGCTATCACGAAGGGGAATTTCTAGTGTCCTTATCAATTTAGGAGGCAGGGACCAATATCTTACTTCCGGTCGGAACTCCCTAAGACCGAATACGTCTTCTACGAATTGAAAACTGGAAACTGCTATCGTGTTCTGCTCTGATATCTTGACCTATGTCACACAATTGCATTTCCTAATAGAAAAAATAAATAAATAATCTGGACTCGGCTACTGATTCAGTTCACTAAAAACTTATAATCAGATAACATAGATTTTGAAAGAAGATAGTTGACCCAATGAAGTAGGTTGTATGAAGATAGTCCTGGCCACAACACAGATTAAATTAATTAAGACCTTAATTTAAAGTTGTAATCTAACATAATTTGACTTTATATTCTCAGCTTTTAATAGAATGTTTATAATGGCTTAATATATGAAGCTATTAAGTAACCTGACTTGAAGTGGATTAGGATTAGGATGTAAAAAAATTAATATCTCTATATTACCGATACATCTGTCAAAACACACCTATGTGTTAGTTAGACTCCCGCCCTCCGTGGTAGCCTTACTTATCTGAATTTTCAAACAGACAATTATAGCGAGTAGGTTTGTCGGTGTAGGGCATGTCACAATCTCACAAGAGGAGTTCATAACACAAAAAAGGCAATCCTTGCTCTTCCAGGTCAGGGCGCGGCCATTCTGACACCACAAGAAATAAGTCTTCCATCTAGTTGGCAAGGCATGTGGGATGAAAGCCCACCAAGCAAATTAAAAACTATTAAAACAACCTCTAAACCATGGACTACATCAAACCGTTCCAATCGCAGGGAGGAGGTAGCTATTGCCAGATTGAGAATAGGTCATACGAGTTTAACTCATAGATATCTGATCAGTAAGCAGCCACCGCCAAAATGTCAATACTGCAACAATGTACTTACGATCAATCACATATTTGAGAAATAATGTCATTTTTATTCTGCGAACTTGAGTAGATTGGGAGTAGGACCGA
>NW_027115831.1:1189552-1221478 GCF_000696795.3 Halyomorpha halys | reverse complement strand
ATGCAGAAAATGAAAATGCTATTGCTTTTAAGATTGTGTATCAAAAAATATAACTTTTTGGATTTCTAAAATAGAAGGATCCCGTTATATGTTTTCTAAGAAGAAATGGAAATTCTGTCAATTTATTTTTACTTTTCTGATTTCTAACATATAGTCGGGTCCCTTTATGTTTTAAAAGATACAGAAAAACATATCGATTTTATCGCACGCTCGCGTTTCGATTTAAATCGATAGTATTTTTTTTTCCACACGTCCGAAGGGACCCATGATGGGTCCCTCACACACATTATTAAAAATCCGAAAAGTTAAATAAATCGATATGAGAATGCGTTGGTTTAAAATCGATAGCATATTCATTTCGTACACCCGAAAATATATATATGAACCTCTCGTATTAGAGAAATCCGAAAAGTTTAAATCGATACAAGATCGCGTAATCTTCAGGTCGATTGCATTTTCGTTTTCTACACATCCGAAAATATAAAAGTGAGAGTCCACATTTTAAAAATCCAAAAAGTCAAAATTGATCGATATATAAGCGCATGATCTTAAAATCGTAGTTTTTTTATTTTCTGCACGTCCGAAAATATATAACGAGACCCTTACATTTTCGAAATCCAAAAAGTTAAAATCAATCTGCTTGATCTTAATGTCGATTCATTTTCGTTCTTTACTCCTCTGAAAACATATAAAGGTACTCTCACATTCTAGAGACCATAAAAATTAAAATTAATCTATACGCGAGGGTGCGAAGTTAAAATCTTTAGCATTTTCATTTTCTGCATCTCCTATCACATAGAAAGGGACACTAATTTGTTAGAAATCAGAAAAGCTAAAATAAATCGTTAAGCGTTCATAAAATCGATAATATTTTTCATTTTCCATAAATTCTAACACATAAAAAGGGGCCCAAACGCGATCATAAAATACATAAAGGAACGTCATAGATCTGCTAGACAAAACATTTTGCTTGTCTTCATTTATTTCTTAATTTATTATTCATTAATATTCTTAACATGTTCTTATGATGCATTTATCTTTAGAGACACAGTAAAAGCCTACCTTAATCCTACGTTAATATAATTTCCTCCGGACTCTCTTAAACTAAATGGTTTCCGACAAAACGAATTCACAACTTAGCGGTTAAATCAGAGTCAAATTCGTCTATAATATGAAATTTCAATTTCAGTAAGTCCTTATTATGTATGTCTTCATAAAACGCGTTAAAAGCCTAACTCACTTAATCCATGTAAATGTTTCATTTTTCATCAAAAAACTTATTTACAACTCATTGCTTGGATTGTAATTAAATTCATAATTATTTAGAGTTTTGAACTGATCTTTCAATTTAGACTGTTAAAATAATAGTTCAAGTAACTTCATAAAACCAGCAGCATAAATCAAGAAATATAGATAGTAATAGTTCCGATTAGTACCGTTTGAGGCCAGCACCATCCAAACAGCCGTTTTCAAAGTCCAAATATAGCTTTAAAATATTTTTAATAATAGTTCAGCTAATTGCATAAAGATAGCAGCACCAATCAAGAAATGCAGGAAATAGTAGTTTTAATAACCGCCGCAAGAGGCCAGCACCATCCAAACGGCCATTTCCTAAGTCTAACAGGAAAATTTTAGTTTTGTATTAGGACATTAGAAACTTACAGGAGCTCAACAAGTCCGTCTGACGTTAAATTGTGTTGGAACAAATCTATGTTCCAACACAAGTCTAAACTATGATCCGATCATTTGAGCTCCTGTAAGTTCCTAATATCCTAATACAAAATAAAAATATTCCTGCTAGACTTTGGAAATGGATGTTTGGATGGTGCTGGCCTCTTACGGTGGTTAATAAAACTACTATTCTTATATTTCTTGATTGGTGCTGCTATCTTTATGCAGCTAGTTGAACTATTATAAAATATTTTCAAGCTATATTTGGACTTAGGAAACGGCTTTTTGGATGGTGCTGATCTCTATTGGTGCTAATCAGAACTGCTATTTTCAACATTTCTTTTTTTGTGCTGTTGTCTTTAGACAGTTAGTAATTATACTATTATTTGAATATTATAAATCATCATTTTGGCTTCTTTTTTTTTTTTTTAATTGGTCAAGTTCAAACAATGTATAATTTTCAGTCATATTTATTCATGTGCATTTTAAATTAGTTATTACTTATCATGCTTAATTGATTGTTCATTCCTTTATGCTCTTATTAACTTAATAAACTTGAGATAAGATCTGAAATAGTAAAATTACCATTACATGTTGTATTTTTAAATTTATTATTGTCTGGCTTTAAACTATGATAAAATAATTTCATCTTTTTATGAGTCTTTCATTGTTACATAATCACTTAGAAACTTCAAATAATGATAAATTTAATTATGATTTAAGTTGTGAGCTGTAAATAAGTTTTGTAACGAATAATTAACCATTTACATAAATTAAGAGCATTAGGATATTAATGTGTTTTATGAAGATATATAAGAACATGTTATAAATTAAGAAATAAATAAAGATAGGCAATTTTGGTTGAGAAAATATAATTTAAGTGTGAATAAGAGAATAAGGATTAAGTTAAATATTATACTATCATATTTCTGTCATACTTTTACAGAATAAAAATGCAAAAATTTTAGAATGAGAAATATTATTCCTCCTATAATTTGAGTTTGTCAATCTGTAAACTAAAAGACATTTGGAAAATAAGTGCGGGCAAATATTAATACAGTGAATAATACAAATATATGTTCTGAAACAAGCTAGCACTTATTTCAACCCAAAGTAGGGTGGTTAAGTGAAAGTTGTGTGATGGTGCACTGCCCTAAATTTTTACTTTAATGAAAATTTCAGACATGGCAAATTACTTCTTCATTGGTGATTTATTGAAAATTAATTTTAATCCTCGTATGAAGGGGAATGATAATCATTACTAAAGGAGGTATATTTTGGTTTGTTTTGTTTTTAAAAGAAAAAACTTAGTTCAATAATTCATTTAATAATAAAATGATATCTTGAGCAACTATTTGATTATAGGTACCACTTTCACCGCAAGCTACTTCGAAGCGTTTCATACTCATGAATTCTGTACATATTTACATTATTTCTTCATTTCAATCCTTCAGTGATTTTTCAACCAAACAGCATACTATAATATCTAACAGGATGAAGAGGAGTTATGAGAATGTTAAATAGGCTTAGGAAAAAAGTGAACTAAGTAATCATTTTCTATATATATTTATAATTTTACATTTATGGTTGTGTATATATTTACACCCAAATATATGGATAGCTGTGTGTGTGTGTACCAGATAGATACAAATACATACACGTACAGAAATATCAACATTGGTAAAACTAATTAAGTGATTTATTTTTATGCCTTTTTTTTTTTTTAGGAGGGATAGACACTTACCTCTATATATTACATAATAGGTTACAATTGGTCATTGCTTCATGCTATACTCAATGTAAGTGAAGAAAGACAAACTATACAAAACAATTAATGATATTAATAAAAAATTGCATAACACACAATATAATCTAACATAAAAAAAACTTAATACTGAAAATATAAATGTAAGTCACCTATTTTTCCGAAGTCCAAAAATTATTAAAATTAAACTTTCACTTTCCCAACATACTTTTATATTCCCTAAGGTGGCGAAATTAATACAAAAGGTATTTGTCTTCTTTCTCAGGCATTGCTAAATTTAAAAATTTGTGGAAATGTGCAGCACGAAACAGTATAACAGTAAGTAGTATTTTGTTTGAACAGAAGATAATAATTGGTTAAAAAAAAAAAAATAGCAGGTTCTGTGATAAAAAACAAGTTTTTCTCAACTATTTGCTTCTTTTAAAGTGAGTATAAATATTAAGAAGAGCATCCAAATGTACATAAATTTTTGTTTTCATCGATGCAACATTTTTTCCAACAAACTGTTTTATTTTGAGTTTGAAGAAATTTCCAAAATAAGTTTTTTATATGAAATTTTGAAAAATTAAACCAAAATAATTAAATTAAATTAATTCAAAATAAGTCTGGTATAGGAAATTTCAAAAAAATTATATTAATTGTGGTAGAATTTTAACCTTCTTCTGTTGATTACTTCAATAATATGTTTTCATCTTATGCTTTTGTCCATTTTCAATTAAATTAATAAATTTATCAACAATCTTAACACTTATTTATATAAATCATTTTTTTTTAATAAACATAATAACCTTTTTTTAAAAATTATACATCAGTATAATTTAAATTAACATTTACATAATATATTTTAGTATCTATCTTATTAAAACATAATAATATTGAATAACAAAATTTTTTCTAGCTAAAATTTTGATAACTGTTAGCAAAAAAAAAACAAGGTAATTAAATTATATATTTTTATTGTTTTGGCTTTCTCTTTATAATTAAATGTAAAACAGTGATCAAAATTTTAGTTAGGAAAACAATTATTATGCTTTAATAAGATAGATAGTATAATATATAATATAAATGTTTTTTTAAATTATACTGATGTATAATTTTTCAAAAAAGGTAGTTGCTTATAATAAAAAAATGTTAAGATTGTAGATAAAGATAATTTATAATTCTAGGAAAATGGACATAAGCATAAGTCCATAACTTCACCAAAGTAATTAATAATGGAATGTTGAAGTTGTAAGGTTTTTTTTTTTAATTTACCAGAAATTACTACATATAATTTATGGCCCTTAGAAAACTATTATTTTGAAGTTCTTATTAATGTACTTTCTTCTGATCGATTGATAATTCTTTATCCCGTGTTTTTCTTAGCCCCAGCCCAGCATGTAGGAAAAGTGATCGTCAACTAATTATACAAATAAAGCTTTCATACTAAATGTTGTGAACTAACAATTAACATAATTATAAAATACAAAAAACTTTGGTATCTAATACAGAACACAATACTTTCCTACAGATAGGAATAACAAAACATTGTACTTTAATAGACTCATTGTCGCTGTATCACATTCTAATGGAAGTGTTACATGAAATGGTTTGGAAACTCATTGCCTCAAATACAGAACTTATTACACATTAAACAATTAATTAGGCTTGAATACTTGGCTCCCATTGAGCCATGTTTACCAAGTATCCTTCACTTATTACTTACAAGTCTAATATTACAATTTTCTCTAAAATTAAACAACTAAAAACTTTGCATCCATAACAACAATATATTCATTCATTCATTCTTCATATCTCGTTCATGCGATGAGGATTAAAAATATTATAAATTCATGAGATAAATTATTTTTTAATTAGGGTTTAACCGCTGTTTTGTTCCTCAGACCCCTTGAGAATAGAATTCCATGGATCATCTTAGATATTATATTTTTTCTAGTACCCCTAATAGATAAAACATGGATTAAATAAACTGTTTCTTGAAAAGCTTTTATTTTCCAATGTCCCATGGACCCTCAAAAGGCCTGTAAACCACAGGTTAAGAACACACTTGATAAATCATCTAACATATTAACAATATAACTAACAAATGATCTTTTTAAACTAACCTAATCCAATTTAAATGGAGATCATTGTTTAACAAAATGGAGGAGCAAACTTACCACTTTAACAACAATAAAAGTGGTAAAGAAAAATAGTACTATAAGTTCTACTTTTATGCAACAAAAAAAATAATAATAATAAATAAATAAAATTATGGTAGGTACAGTGATAATGTGAACAAATATTCTTTAACCTAATAAAGGAATGCAGAATTTGACTAGTATTTATCTATTCAATTTTTTTCTTACAAGTTTTATTGGAATAAGGTAACAATATTGTGTCTTTGTTAACATATATTTGACTACACAGATAACACCTATCTATTTGTCAGCAAGAAACCTTATACAACAGGTTGACTGAAAATACTGAAAGATAATACCATGTAAATACAAGAGAGATTTAGGAAAGCAAATTATTTACAACTTTATCTGTTAAATTAATATAAATATCAATGGTAACAGTATGGAATGTAATTGTGAAGTTTCATTATAACCACTTCTAAGAACTAAAAGGCAAAGGAAAGAATACAACATGAAGCTTTCAAAAACTAACATGAAGACCCTAAGTAAAAAGAGGCCACCCTTTTCAGCTACCCGAAAAACCCTTTAATTCTATCATCGAAGAGGCTTATCATCCAGTTCAGATCTAAATCCTATAGAATATCTCTGGGATAATTTATCAGAAAGAATACTAACATGTTTTACTAAATTCTTTCCAAGAAATAAAGTTTTTTATTAGAAGAATGTGAAAATATCTAGTATTTTTTATTACAAGAATGTGAAAATATCCTAGTGCAATTCAGATAATGAAGGGCGGACACTTTTTTCACTCTCAATGTAAATAGATTTTCTCCGATATCCTAGTTATAGCACAAATGGAATTTATGAATTTTTTTTTAATCGCTTACCCTTATTCAAAATTTATTTTAAATTGACATCATGGAAAAAGAATGTTATTTAGCTTACCTACATACAATGTGATTGACCCTGCCAACCGAATTAGAATTACACTGAGTCCATACATTATTTTGAGTTACCCTGAGACCAAATTTGTTTGAAAAATAGTCCTTGTGATTATCATAGTATATTTGATCGACAGGAATAAGTGGAATGCATAATGAGAACACAAAGAAAAGGTACAACCCAGAGGGAATAATTATTTATAAAAGTAAACGGCCCTAGATGTTTTCTAGATTTTTTTTTATTTAAGTCTTTAAAATTACCATAATAAATAGAGTTACATTGAGATGTCAGTTTTTTAGAACATAATGTAAATCGATATCATTATAATAAATATCAATTTGTTTTTTTATTTGTAAAACGGTAGAAATTCTATTTATTGAATTTCAATATTATGAAAATCTCAATGTATCTATTAATATTTAAAGGATAATGATTTTTAATTTTTAAAAAATTTCATAAAATAAAACAAAGTTATCTTACTTTAAAAATTAAATACATAGGAACATTTGCAACTGAGTAAATACTGAAGAAAACAGAAGTTGAAAAGACAAAAAAAAAAAAAAAAAAAAAAAAAAAAAAAAAAAAAAAAAAAAGGAAACCAAGAATTAGTGCACTTAAAGCAGAATGGAATTGCTTCATATGAATTTCTAATTTTCTTTAAGATGCTTTAATCTCTATGAATAAGAATGAAAATCCAAAAATAAGAAAACTCACTGCATTAATTTTTGAGTACACACGTATATGATTAGTGAATACAAATTTTATTGAATGCTTATGTACATATTTTGTTTTTAAAAAATCTACGATTAAATGCATAATTCATACAGTTTTTAAATTAATACTGCACTTGCAAGTACAAGAGAAATCCTGTACAACTCTATTCTGAAGACAGAATGATTACTGAGGTTATAGTCTATTGTATTTAAGAATATTAATAATTTAGCAGATGTCTATAACATCAAGATGCTAACACAATTAAGAATTTCAATTAAATTATAATACTTAATGAAATTTGCACTTATAGTATTATAAACTACCTAATCATAAATCAGAATTTAAATGTTGAACTTGCTGCTTAAATTATTTTTATTTTTTTGAAGGGAAGGGCAGAGGGGAATTCTTTTAATGCCGCTATATATAATATAATATCGAAAATAGGATTAAAAATTTCCTATTTTATTCTAAAAATAATTGTTTAAGCACATCAAAAGTAGGTTAAACTCTCATTAAATTCAGTGTTCAAAGTTATAAATATTTGCTGATGAATACAATTAATTTTTGGTCCAAAAAAAAAATTACATTTTATAGTAATTGGTAAAAAATAATAGTTAAAACAATAAAAAGGTGGTCTCTTTAAGAGAAATTAACTAACATCCTAGAATTTGTAAAAAAGAAACAATTGAGATTGATACTTCAAGCTGTATTAAAAGGTAAAACTGTATAACTCCATAATATTAAAAGAGATATTAAAAAACAACAACAATAACAGCCAAAAACAAACCTTAAAGTTAAGTTTAAAATGATAATCTCTATGTATCTATTTATATTTAAAGGATAATGAATTTTAATTCAAAACTTTTTTCATAAGATAAAACAAAATTGCTTATTTTAAAAATTAAATGAGTAGGAACATTTGCAATTATATAAGTAACAAATGCATTAAAGTTTAAGTTCTTAAACTTGAGTAGTATGTGAGTAGTATTGAATAGTACATCGGTCTTTCTTTATAACAAGTCCCTCATATATCATGGAGTAGAATATAATTTGAATATTTTTTTTTTGTTTTTGTATTTTCATGTAAAATAGAAAAAAAAAAAAAACTAGAAAGAGTATATTAACACAGCCAAATCTAATTGTAAAAATGCAGCTATAAGCTAATACAAAAGTGCAGGTGTTCAATAATAAAATGCACTAGTTGAGCAAAAGGGACAGAATGAAGGATGTCTCAATTTCTACACAATCAGTTCCGAAGGTAACTGGGAAAACTGCAACTACTATGCAGAAGTTTCCTCCAACTTTAATATCAAGTGATATTATTTCAATAGTTTTGATTTGAAGCAAAATTCACTTTTATAGTTCCAAATTCCAGCCCTGCTACACTTTTATAGTTTTATTCCTTGCCCTTCAAAGATACTTTAGATAATTAAAGGAAAAATGAATCTACAAAGACGGAAAAAGGTTCTTTAAATGCTCGGCTAAAAATTGATCAGGTTATTCAGAAATCAGAATTAAGAATAAATTCTGGGAAAAGAAGAAATACTTCTAAGTTTTCACTACAAATATTCTACAGAACTGTGAAAACAATCTTTTCTTTTTTCATTTATTTATTATATACTATTTTTTATGGAAGCATATTTTAAATCAAGAATATTGCATCGAGTTTCTAAACTTGCAGGTACTTTATAGCGCAGCTTCCTTTATGACCCAGGTGGTTTCATGTTCTCCTATGTCAAATTATGGGGTCCAAAGTAGTCTTTATATTTTCGGTTTTAACTAGTTTGTTGGTATATATCATAACATTAATATTGGAGCTGATATAGTTTATCATATCGCTACTTTTCTTGAATAATGACACATCTTACATAACACTAATTTTACAGAAGAAGCATTTAAACATTTTAAATATACATTTTTTCCAAATACTAATATAAAAATTTATACTATTCTTCTAATTTTTTGTATATTAGATATTTATGTCTCTTAGTACCAAACTTAGTAAATAAACTTTGCCCATTTTTAAATATCTTCGAGTTAATCAAGTTATATTATTATTGTTAATTATACAATATTTAAAGAAAAGTTTTTTTTAATTTATTTATTGATATTTGCAACTGTATAAAAAATACAACAAGTATATTTGATCATAATGACATAATGATATGATACAGCATGTAGAGAAACTATCCAGTAGTAGAACTCTAAATAAAGAAAAGTAAAAAAAAAAAAAAAAAAATGATATTACAATAAAAATGTGCAATGGCAAAATTGAAAAAGATCTTAAATAATAAGGATAATAAAATAAATAAACATAATATTTCCAAACTATTATAGAATGAATAGTAAAATTTTGAAATATGATAATTATTTATTAAATCAAAATCTTACATTTTTCTTTGGGTAAAAGAACGATTTTTTGAGTAGGCACATTTATAATTGTTTTGCCATTAGACTTTAATTTTTTTTTCTCTAAATATGAGTTTTTATAAACTACGAATTGATGATATGAAATTTATATATTGCTTACTGCTGATATAGATTTATCATAAATTAGTTTATTTACAGGCCAGCACAATTATCACTTAAAAAAATTAAATCAATTTTTTGGCTTTACTTTATTTTATTTTGATCTGAGCATAGAACTACTACTCTAATTTACTCCATGCTCTGCTTCCTCTTCCTCCCATACATTACAAGTTATGTCTGTTGATTTCAAGTCAAAAATCATTATCTTCAGATCCAACTATATCACCATTTACAAATATAAACTGCTTCCAACTTATCTTGCAGCAAAATGTGCCACTATTCAAGGAAATGATTTACAAAAACCTCTTGAAAATAATATAATAACTAAACTCAGGCCCTCGTTCAAGAAAGAGTACAGTTTATCACCTTAACTTACATCTGTTCACCAGTAGAAAATTATAGAAATTGAAGATGGTGAAACTACGCTACCTTAGGAACATGTTCAGCAAAAATCAGAAAAATGCTTTTCTTTGAGTTGTGCCACTTTTCAAGAAAAGCAGAGATATTTTCTTCAGTAAAGATCCATAATAACAATGAAATTTTACAAATACCAATGTTGAATGGAAACTCAAAAAATTTTTCAGTAATTTAATTTCTTAAAAGCTATAAACCAGATGCAAAAACAGCTCCTGGACTTACTTGTTCAATGTCTTTTTTTAGTCCCTTTGAAAATATTGTAATCAAGAAACCACCAATAAATATTTAAAGCGCGGATAGTAAAACTAAAAAAATAAGGCATTTTAATAATATTATTATATCCCATACATCCTTTACTTTTTATAGGAGTTTCTCAAACATAAAATGATGATAATGATGAGAAAATCATATGAAATTTGATGGATGAAATCAGTTTAAAAATTTTCATCAAATTAATGGTCAGTTTAACTAATCATGTTTGGCTGATATTAAGAGATAAAGGTAATAGTTATGGCCTCTTGTTCTTAATAACGTACCAACAAATCGACCATAATTGCATTAACATATTTCATTCATGTTATGATAAAAACATAATTAGGTAGAAGTACCCTTAGAGGTGCTTTTACTACATTTAATGGCATCATTAAAACTAAAAAGTATCAAAGTATAGAAATCTTCCAGTTATTATCTGTGTTAATATTATTAGTTAAAATTAATAATAATTTATATTAGTTATAAATAAAAAATACTGAAATACATCAAAGTTAGGTACTTATAGGGTGATGTTTTAATAATAATAGTTCACGATGCACTAAAATAAGGAATTTAATGTTTGTTTTTTACAAAGAAAAGTGCAATAAAACGAGTGTAAAAGAAAATGATATTTAAAAATTATTTATAGAACATTAAGAACAAATCTATTAAAATCACTTAATAGTTTTCTATACATTCTATGTTATGTATTATTGTTTAAAATTAGACATATTAATATATTTACTGTTAACCTTACCGTAAATTATAAACACAACATGAGCAGAGCCTATAAAAGTTAACATATTACTATAACATATAAATCTTCACTTATTGTAAGAAACAGTGGAGTCTCACTTTTATGAAACTTTCAGGTACTCAAAAAATTTCTGATCCCCCAGCAAAACTCTATTTAGGTCTATGCAATTAATTATTCACATATACAATATTCAGTTCCATCGAACAAGAAAAAATTGCAGATTTTCAACACAAATTTGACACATTTTGAGTCTTAATGTGTTACCTTTCCCTTTCTTCCGCTGTGTGACAATGACTCATTCCCACATAAAGTTCTTCTACTCTCATATATTGTTAGCACTGAACCCATAAAGAAAAAACTTTCTCTAGAAGACAAAATTAAAATATGAAAAGAAGTTGATAATAATCTCAAATAAGAGAACAAAAGCTATGACCAGATTAAATGTTCAATTGCCAACCCATGATAATTGTACATTTACTCGCCCATTGAAGCGAGGCAGTCTTGTAACTCTTATATCAAATGAGATCCCTAGAAAAATATTGAGTGTGGACATCCACAGTACCAGACGTAGAAGTGAATAGTGAAGCCGAGGATGTCTGGAGAATCTTGGGGCCAGATATTGGAGAACAATTACCCAGTGATATGCTGACCAGCCGAAGTTATTAGGGCAGCCAGGGAAATATCGTCAGTAGGTAATCTTTAATGATGACTTTTAGAGTGCCTTTCTTCATATGTTAAGTAGTGGTGATATCAGCATTATTCTTCTTTTAGGATGAGTTGTATTTATAACATGGATACCATTCGCCTACATTACTACTTCATACCATTGAAAGCTGTAGCAGAGAAGAGAAAACTTTGCTGTTGAGAGAAAAAAGCAAACAACTCATTTTTGAGTTGATGGATGCTCAATGCTGATGGATCATCTATATAAGCAGACCCTTCAAAGGCAGAATTTCTTGAGAGATTCAATGTTCACAGAAACCCAAATTAACTTTTAAACATTTTGTTGAATGGTACAACCTGGCTGTATGGGCATCCCAAAGTGACCAACTTATTATAGCTGAAGTACATTATCTGAAGGAATGTAAGATCCTTCCAATTCTCAATTCGTTGACAATGAAGAACCTGCGGCACCATCAAGATTTGCCAAAACGGTAGCTGCATTCGAGATAGTGAAGTGTTTCATCTCTTCTAAACATCTAAATGAAAAATAATTGGATATTTTTGTTGTGTGTGAACTTCTTTTATAGAATAGAAAACAAACTTTATTCTGGGACTAGGTCCTGTAATTATGCAATGTAGCGCATGGAAAAACTAATATTACAGATTTTTTTTTTTTTAAACTAAACAAGAAAACTCAAGTAGATTTTTTAATCTCAATTAACCTACCTATCTTATTGTATGTTATTTTAAGTTTGTTATTTTTGTGAGAGAATTTCAGGTTCTGTTTTTCAATAAAAGTGTAAGAAATATTTTTAAGATACCAACATATTTTCATTTTTTTTTTCCAAATTGTTTGACTTAAAAGTGAATAATTATCACATAATGCATTTTTTTTTTATGAAGAAAATTTCTTCATTTTAAAGAAAAAAGACTAAATCTCCCCCTATGACTTATGCAACATATTCATTTATATGAACAATTTTCTATTCTCCTGCAGATTAATACTAGTGTGACTCCACTAGATAACTATAATCAACCAAAAAAAAAAAAAAAAATGGAAAGCTATTTAAAATCTTTGTATCTACAGAATACTTTTTTTTTTTAAATGCTTAAAATTACTTTTTTAGTATACCTGTAATAGTTACAACCTCTGCTTTGAATCAAGTGTACATGTGCTACATGATAAGGGATCAATGTGATGCTGTATAAGATGCTTTAGGATTGCCCTCAAGTTAAACAGCAATGAGCCTGGTCTTGCAGCCAGCGGCAGCCCAAGTCTCCTTAAGATCGGCGAGATTGCTTTGCTTCCTGTTCTCTTGGGAATTGCTTGACAGTACCCCCTTCGCAAGTCTGGTCAGGGGTGATAAGACTGCCGATGGTGAAGTGAGGACAGTCCCCGCTGCCTGGCTGAAGCCGGTCTTCAGGGACCTAAGGGCGTTCTCACTCTGGCTCGTGCTCAGGCCACTAATAGCCAGCTCCAGTGAGCCTCTCTCAGTCCTATCGTTATTAGACACTTCTAGACGATCCTTTTCGTCTACTTCACTTGAAGAATGAGAGAATGTTCGCAACTGAACAAGAAAGAAAAAACCTTTGTTATGGGATATAGTCCCTTCCGAATTTTATATGAGTGGTTATATAAACATACTATTTAAATACGTAAAAAATAAAAGTAATTATATAACAAGTAAAAAAAACATAAGTAATTATATTACGATAAAAATAGGTATTACACATAAAAACAAAAGAAATAGAACTAAAGAGGAAATGAAAAACAATAAATATTAAAATTATAATGTAAAAAAATTGTCAGTCATTTTCTAGAAAATAGTAAATAAAAAATAAATAAAAAAACTTGATGATTTGAAGTGGCACTTTCAGTGATCTGTATTTATATTATTTTAGTATATTATAAACAGTGAAATTTAAGCAAAACATAAACTGTAACATATCAGGCTTAGGCCTACCAAAATATTTATTTTTGAGCTAGGCTGACTACATGCAGTGTTTGGTTCACGATTTGTAGACTTAACTACAAAGCCCCTTGAGGATTAACATCTGTATTCATCTTTTAAAAAAAAAAATCAGAAAAGTAATTGGACGTTTCCATATTCCTCCAGCTTTAAGAAACTTCATAAATGTTTAGGTAAAGAATTATTCATTTTAAAACTAAAAGGAAAATTACCTTATTTATCACCATTATTAAAAGAAGTTTAGAAGTTATTATACAATACTAAATATAGATTAAAAGGAATTCATCATATACAAAAATGGAACTTGTATTCATATCTGAAGATTTACAATCTTCAAGATTTCTACAGTCTACACAAGATTCAATTATTCTCTTCCTCTACCTAGTTATTCAACATATCGTAGCCTATTTTCCATCTTTTATGAACAAAAAAAAACACATTCTTAGGCTCTGCAACTATCAATCCATTAGTACTCAATATAATTCATTCATAAAAATAATTTTATTTTCTGTATTTTATCTTATCTTTAATTGTTTCAATAGTATATTCTTAATTCAACTCTTACACCCAAAATCATCTTAAATACTACAAAATATTTTAATTCTCTATAGATTTTATGCCAAAATATCCACAAATACAAAAAATCTCTTTAATGACTTACCCTCAACTGAGTTGGAGGATTTGATATTGAATCTTTGTCTTCTGTGATGACTACATCAGATGGATCAACTGAATCAATCTGTACATTCGACATTACAATACCAACAGCGGGGAGAAATGATTCCGATTGGCTTAAACTATTGCTCAGCTCTCCTCTGTCATCTGCAGTGTTTTCTTCAGAACAGACAGAAAATTCCTAAAAGAGAAAAATGAAATGCCTAAAGACAAAATGTTTCAACCCCAGACAAATCTAATAACAGTTCAATAATCAAATATACATGCATATGTAGTACCGTGAGAAAGTTTTGGAAGAAAGTAATATTTTAAATTATTAAAATTTTGAGAAGAAAAAAAATCAAGATTATTAAGAAACAGATATTGTATTTCCACGGTTCTCAAGAAGAGAATCTAACTATCTAACTATTCAGTCATTCGTGCCTAGAACTTGTAGCAAGTTGGGGTAAGATATAGGGGTTAGCAGTCTTCCTCCAAAACTCAGAGACATTCTCTTTTTACTAAAGTTAAAAATATTGAGGTAGTAATAATAATAATTACTAGATTTAGGCTTCTAGAAAGTCTAAATATCTATAAGATAGACAAAACCATAATTAGTTTATTAGGGTGTCTAATAAAGCTGTACAGAGTCTCTTAGCATATCCTTGGTACTAAAGCACTGCTATCCAATGAAAAGATATCAATCTATAAAGGAATTTTCCAAGGCCTCTCTTTGAGCCCACTTTGATACTATTTAGAAGTAAATCCTTTAATTTAATTTAATTACAGGATCATGTCTGCTTTTATGCTGACCAATCTACTTGGAAGACAGTTTTTTATTTAAAATATTTGTTTTCAGTGAATTAATATATACCATAACTGTTAGTTTTTTTTTAAACATGTTTAAAATATAATAAAAAAGAAAACAAGTTAAACATGAACAATAACTTACAGGAGGAACAGTAGAAGGAGAACAGACCTTCACAGATTTTGAGGACTTGACGCGATTTGGGTTGAAGGTGTTCCCAAGCTTGCTAAATTTAGAAGTAACATTAGAAAGAGCTTTACTCCCTGTAACAGAGTAAAACATTTATCAACAGTAATAAACAATAAGAATTTATCATCAGATATTAATAAGAATAAATGAAAAAACTTGGTCAATTTAAAGTTCATATTACCACAAGAATGCTTCATATCACACTGTACTTTATTACAAATAAAAAGGTAAAAGCTAGATTCATGTTTCCTTATTTGATTCTTTTAATTTGGAACATTATATTTTGACGACCATTAAAACTTAAGTCATGGGCTCTAATTACAAGCTTTTTTAAAAGTATAGAGGGAAAAAAAATCAATTATTCACAAAAATTACAATATCATGAATTTTTAGACACAGTTTAGGTGACAATAGGAGACAGGAAAAAATATTTCCTCACAATTAAACATTTTATTTGATTGTAATTAAATTCACAAGGCAATTGGTGAAACGGAAATATGGTTAAAAACAGTGGGACCCATGTTCTGTGTTAACTATGTTAAACCATGATAATGATAATGACCAATAAATTTCAAGCCTAACAGGAAAGAGGCAGGGTCAGAATAAAAAATAATTGCTAAGAGGTGGGCGCCATAAAGAGAATAGCGAAGGATTGTGAGGGCACACATAAAAGGGTTCAAAGGCCCTCACGTAAAAAAGTAACAAAGTTTTGTTTAGACCGGATTTACTCAAATTTTGTATAAACAGCAACTTAATTATTCCGTATATAAGGCCAAATATCCAATCCAGATCATAGCCCTTTCAGAAAACACCCTAAGAAGTTCCAGGGATTGAATTCATGGTTAGTAGGTATAAACACAACCCCAATCGACAAGTAATCCTGGTCAATTAGTAATCACATATAAAACAAAACCAAAAAAAAAAAACCATCATTTGAAGAATTCAAAAAAGATTTTTAAAATATCACCTTCAAAGAAACACCAATAAATTCTGTTACACATGATGAAAAAAAATATTTCATTAGTTTTTAAAAAAATTTCTTATATATTTTTTTAATTTTTATGATTTGAAATCTCCATTTTATCAGAACTGGTGCCATGAATTTTCATTACATTCAGTTTAACAACAGAACAAATGGAAAAAAGAAGCTGATGTTTGAGAGAACATTTTTGAAATCATGTGTTTTCTGGAAAGTTTATTGAATGCCATAAATATGAATATGGTAAAATATTTCATAATAATTTAAAGATCTGCTTGTCAACAATTTTTGATCAATTAGCTACATTAGGCAATTGCAGCATATCCTTTAAACCATGATTCAAAATACAAAATATTGTTTGATACCAAAGAGCAAAAAAATCACTAACCCACAGATTTGATACTGTCCAATTGTAGATCTGTCATATTCCTTACAGCCGGAGGTGGCTGGAGAGCACCTCCTTCGAGGAGAGAGTCAGGATCAATCTTCCAATCTATATTAAGTACTTCATTTGTATCTTTAGTCTGTTCCATTTCAATAGCAATCTTAAATGCATCACATATAGCTCTGAGAGATTCTGTAAAACAAAAGAAAATTTTAAAAGTTCAATAAGTCAATGAATAAATGTATTTTCTATGCCTTTAAACTAAATAAATATATCAATCATCAATTATCAATTATATTTCTGAGCAATCACGCAATCCAATAAAGTAATCACATCAGTAGATCAATACTTAACCCGTGGGAGGGAACATAGAGAACCAGCTATGAAATAATCTGTTTGTACCAGGGAGGTTATCCGACCACATGTAACTTAATTGATTCTCAGTGGTTGTGTTATGAAATTTTGATGGATAGAAAATGGCTCTCTTTGGAGATAATTTAATTTTTAAGCCAGTAAAGCTATGATATGAACAAAAAATCAACACCTATGATTGAATTAAAGCAACCATAATAATAGGATAAGTAATAATCCACAAGAGAAACATATGTTCACCGGTATAAGAGGTAAGTATCCCATTTCATTTTTGCTTCATCTACATCAGGATGTCAGAATAAAAAAAAATGTAGGTTCTTATTGTAAGGACAGGACAAGCGCCACAAAGTTCAAGCGGAAGGCAAGAAGTGGGAGAGCCTACTGCATAAGGAATCTTAGCAGAGCTGAGGGACTGGCCTGTTTTCAGCTAGTAACAGGACATGATCTGCTCCAAAAACACCTCCATCGAATTGGCATCGTAGATTCCCCGAAATGTCCTCTAAGCAACATGGGAGACATGGATGGAGACCATCTTTTAAGGTGTATTGGTCTAGAAGATATTCAGCAGAATGCAGACTAACTAAGAGGGAAAGTAAAATTGTATTGGGCTGCAAGAGGGAAAATGGCGTAATAATAATAATAATAAAACTTCCTGTGGCATAGGAAAAAAAATATATAATAATTAAGGTGTTTTGTCAAACTGTTTGTTTCATTTTTATATTCTTGAAAATATTAATGATTCATTTTAATTTATAAAATTGGATTTTATACATGAGGTAGAAGCAGAAAAACTTATTACTGAATAATTTGACACTACATAGGATATAACCTAAGAAATAGTCACCTATCATCTCGTCTTCTCCCTTGATAAGGATAGCTACATTATTGAAGAACCTGAGGTGAGATGACCTAAATACATGCGCAAATACTTTACTATCATGGCTGTAATGAATGCGTAGGCAGCACTGAAGAGTTGCTTTACCTTTTGTCTGAAACAAGTGTTGTGAAGATAAATTTTAGACTAATTTTATCAATTATAAATATTGATTGCCTTAAAAACATTTATAAAAAATTTTTAACTTTATAAGTACTTAGGTATAACTAAGCAAAAAGCAACATCTTATTAAAAATTAATCAAATTATTACTTAAATTTTTATTATAAATTTCCAATTAGTATCTGTAAAATAATTCATTATTAATTTTAAAAGCTTTTTAAAAAAGAATTTAAAAACAAAATAGAAAATTTTATTGTTAAATTTATGTTTAAAAAATTCTCGAGAAATATATAGATAAATTCAATACTGATAGATATGAATTTATATTCTACATGAAAAACATATTGACAATAAAATAATAAAACATTTATATAATAAAAATCCATACATTAAATTGACAATCACAATGCAATAGGGATTCAAACTAGTTGATTCTTACCTTATTAAAAATCTGTAATCCAGATTGGCCAGGGTTAACTTCAATTTGACCAAGCTCGAAACATGTAATATCTCTCAAATTAACCTTCTGGCACTTAACGACCTTGTCCACTTCATCATCGTAACTAAATAATATTAAAATATTTAACTGCACAGTGTTTATATAAACATATAGCTATATGTATAGTATAATATAACATATTTTAAAATAGATTATTTCTTGTAAAATTTAATCAAAATTACATTAAGTTTAAAAACAAAGTAGAGCACAACCCCACTTATGCATCCTAGTTGGAAACAAGGCATTGGCAAATAAATGGGAGAGCCTGCTACAGAGTATATAAAAGAAAAATCTTCAATATTAATTTAACTCATGATCAACAATATTTTACTCCAACATTTTTAGTAAAATTTATAAAAGGAAATAAAAGAAAGATGTATACATGATTAAATAGAGCATTAGTCAAAGAAAATAATAACATATGTTTATATCAGAGTCAAATAAGGATTAAAATGGAAACTTTGATGTTAAAAATGAATTAATGAACAAAAATACTAAATTCACTGAAGACTGTTTGCCATAGACTTTGACTGCTTGTATATATTTTTAGCTGATTTTTGCTTGTATCTTCTCATCTTTAACAAATGTCTCCGTACAACTAATCAAAAAAACATATTTATTTGTGCCAATGTTTTGACCTAAATTTCAGGCCTTCATCAGGACTTAAAAAACAAAAAAGAGATAATAACCATAACTCAGAGAAACATGAAAAATAATAAACAAGCAAACTTGGAAATTTATATATATATATATTATATATTAAATGAATATTTCCATTTTTTGGAACAGTGTTTATTTGCTGACCATTTTTTAAAATAATACTTTAGACACAGAGGGGGGTTAGATTATAAGAATTGAGAAATATTTAAAAAAAAATGTAATTACTTCTTCATTAATTCTTTTTCTAATTTAAAAAACTCTGTGTATAATCAAATAATAAAGAGAGAATCTCTTACTCAGCAACATAATACGAATCTTTAGTCAAGATGAGAATAGTGTCCATGTCTGTTTCGGTAGGATCTCCGGTCCTAGAAACATAAGAGAAGTATTTAAATAAAATAAAAGGTTAAATATAATTAGAAAATTTACGATTTTTTGAAAAATAGCCTAAATCAGTGGAAACTAAAAATCTTAAACTAATTATCCCTTACATTAGATCAGCATTGATGAGCCCCCATGCTCCAAGGATGAGCGATGAGTCCGAAACAAGAAGCTTTTTACAATCCTCAATGAGCAATTTGACATGCTCTGCGTTAGCTGCGGTAACATCAGATTCTACTTCAAGCGCTTCCTCTGTTACTGCTTCCCCTACAAGTACAAACCAACAAAATAATTTGTTAATATAAATTTTTAAAAAGTAGAATATTAAAGTATCCTTAAATACCAAATCAATAAACATAAAACTTATAAATATTAAAATAAAAAATAGTATTTCAACAATAGCTATAAATGAAATAATTACTATGGGGAAGGACACTAAAGTTAATTGAAGATTAATGAAATCAGGCAAAAAGATTATTTACTTATTTTTTTTTTTATTTTATAGAACTTTTAAATCTTTTGTATTCCATTATGCTCCATTTACTTGTAAGGTATCTTTATTTATTTTGTCGATTTAGATACAAAAAATTCAGAACAGAGTTAAACAGACAAGGGTTAACTATAACTTAATGCAAAAATTATATACAGTACAATTTTGACATTTAACATTTGTAAACCCAAAACAATCATTAATTCATCAAAATCATGATGTCTAAGGGAAGAACATTATGATCAACCATATGAAGCTGAAGAAAGGAGCTTGTTTTAAGCCACAAAATTTTCGTGATTAAACAACTCCTAAAATGTTTATTAAGTATCTCTAATACTTCTTTATTAAGAAAAAAATTTACAAAATCGGACTAACTCCTTCATATTCAGTTACGGTAAATCATTTTTATATATAAATTTAGCTTTATACTACTTAAAAATTGATTCCTTATTTTTAATGTTTAAACAGGGACCTCAGCAGTCTGAAATATTTGACAATCCAACAACTTATTCATCCTATATCAGTTGCATTATCAAGATTATTATATAACTACTCATAGAGCATGGGTGGGCGCTTGAACCCACAGGGTTGACTTGATGCTATAGTAACAGAATAAATAATAATCTGCCAAAGTCGGATTTGAACCTGGGTTCTGGAAGTTTGTAGCACAACCAATTATTCACTGAGCTATTCCACTTAACCAACAAAAATTAAATCTGACTATCATATACTAAATACAAAATAATAAATGTAATGATTATTCAAAAGCCGCACATTCTAAATTCTATGCTGTAGGAACCACGGAATAACCAGTAATAAAAATAAACATTAAAAAGAGCAATCTACAACAAAATATTTACCTTGCATAATGTCAATAGTCGCTTGTCTGTATACATCCTTAAACCGACTCAGGTAATATCTAAAAATAAAAGAGATATATACATAAAATTATCTATTATCATTCCTTCATATTAAATTTTAAGTCAATATATGTTATATATATATATTTAAAAAAAGAAAATAAATCAATTTATTTGTTAACTTTAAGACTATTAAAGAATCTTATCTTAAAAATAATTACAGAATGTGCAAGAAAAATGTTATTTAATCCAGAGTGTTATTCAAATAGGGTTCAAGGGGGGCACTCCATAATAAGGCTGCTTTAGTATGGATCGGTTTCTCTCTTTGATGAATCGTTAAAGTCATGAATGATGTGTTTATAATAAATTGCGCCTTGAGGACATCAAAAAGACATATGGAAAAATAATGAGTTCAATTCTGTGCTCAGATAGCAAAATTTTATAAGCAACTTTTTCCAAATAAGAGGGTTTTTCACATCCCTGAGACTTCTTTGTTGATTTATTAAGGCAGTAAAAATATGTAAGTTTTTTCTACAAGTTAATGAGAAAACAATGGTGACAAATCGTACCATGTAAGAAGAGTCCACAGAATCACATACTATTTATTTTTTTTTTTAGTTTAAAAACTTGAAGAGATGTAAAAGTGACTTATAATATTTTGCCATCTTGGCATAGAATTGTACCTAAATACACTAATTTTGAAAGATATTTGAATACTTGCGAAGCAACAGAACAGTGTGCAAAAACACATTGGACAAACATTTGGTCTCTGGCCATAAGGCCCTACAACCAGTTAAAAAAAAAGAAAAAAAAGAATACTAAAAAAGAAAAAAAGAATGTTATGAAAAAACAAACCTTGCTACAGAAAATGCTGCTATACCAATGTAGAGCTGATTGGCGAGAGGGTCATAAGAGTAATCTTTCGATGACAGAATGTCCTTCACATCCCGCCTCCAAAGATCCACATTAATGTTCGGAGGAGGAAACCCTTCAGGGGGTAACCGACCTTGGCACAGATCAATACTTAACTGCTCCAAGTCATCGGATACAACAGATCTCAAGTAGCTAATAATTAAACAACTAGATCAGATGGTTCTGAATAAAAATCAGCAAAGATAACAATGCTTGAACAAACTTGAGCTAAAAGCGAGTAAGCCTAAACGTTGCCGAAAAATTCTTCCATTCAATAGCACTGAAATTGATTTTTTAATTTTGTTTTCTAATGCTATTAATTTCTCAAGCCTGTTCAATAAAATTAGTTTGATATTTTAAACTGATACATTATGATTACAATTGGAACAAATTATCTCGAGGGTCTCTTTCATCACTAAAAATTTTTAAGTCAACGAAAACTAAGTTTCAAACAGTATAAATCAGTCAATACTTTGAGAAGCTTATAATTAGTACATCAATATTAAAATTTTAGATACGAGGGTAAACAGAGCCGGCCTTAGTTGATCCAAGATCATGTGCAAACCTTTACTGCGAGTCTGAGGATCCCCATATTATCAACTAATACTCAACAAACCAATTTTTTAAGTTTACATACACAAACACTTGATGTAGGTTTAGAAACACAAATCACACTAACTATGCACTTTCTAAAGTTTCCAGTTTTCTGTAATTTCTAATACAGATAACACATCAATAATAATAATTGGTAAGTCTCTTACCAGGACTATGATTTCATAGAGACTTCATTAATCCTCTGTTCAGTTAAGTTCAATCAATACCTGACATTAGTTGAACAATGAATCAGGGAATTAGTACAGTACTGAAAACCCCACTAAAAAAAGAAACTAAAGACAATATAAGGTCAAGAATTAGATAGATATATTTACCCAATCCTATTTTTTATTTTCAATATGGGGAGAAGATGGTCGGGGATGCAGTTAGCCAAAAAATACAAAATAAACAAAAACCTATTTATTTGAGCTGGCGTTTCGACCTGAATTTCAGGCCTTCATCAGGGCTAAATTTTATTTTTTCTTTTATTTTTTTTTCTTTCTATATTTTTAATTTTTAAATTATTAATAAACTAAAATATTCATATTTCTTTGCATTATATAACTTTAAATTTTTATTTCCTTAATTATGTTATTTTTACTTACTTATTCAATTATCTGTGTATACATTTTATTTTCTACTTCTTTCATCACTTTATTTTTATTAATTTCATTCTGTACAATTATTTAATATATGTCATTCTGTTTATACTTTATTTTTTACATTTTTGTATTCATTGGTTATCTAGTCCTTTGTTCTTAGCCCTGATGAAGGCTAGAAATTCTGGCTGAATATTGGCACTATTAAATATAGTTTCCGGAAAAAAAAAAAAAATGAATAAGAAGGAAAAAGGAAGATGAAATACGGAGAATGAGAAACAAAGAAATACTAGAAACTAAAGGAAAACTTACATGCTCTGGCAGATTTTCTGTCTAGAGAGATTGAATCATAACTTCACCGATATAGGATAGGCAAAAAATATGTTAAATTGGATGGAAACAGTAGGCGGATACATTATAACATTTTTTTTTTCTTTTCTCTCTTTCCCATTGTATCATATACATTTCATTATGTTCATTTAAACCGTTTTTCATTATTTTATACATTACTTACATATCTTTTAATGTTATTCATCATTTATATTTTACTCCACACCTTTCATTATGTTTATTTATTCAACATTCTGTTTTTTAATTTTTCATAATTCATTTTGCGTAATTCTTAATTCTATAATATTATAGAAATATTTCATCTTCTATTGTTCTTAGTCAACTACTTTCTAATTAATTCATTGCAATGTATATTTCCAAATTGGTTTTTTTATTATTTTCCTTTATTTTTATGTTTCTCTGAGTGATGTTTCCTGCCGAAAGAAGGCCTGAAATTCAGGTCGAAACGTTAGCACAAATAAATACGTTTCTGTGTATTTTTGCTGACAGCAACCCTGACCATCTTCTCCTCATATTAAACTACAGTCAACTATAAGCACCTCATAATGATTTATTTTTAAAGATATTTATTGTTGGGATCAGTCTATGGTATGGTTAAATGAAACCAAACAAATGTTTCGATTTTTTAATACTTTATAATTTCATTAAATAAAAAACAAAACTTATTAAAGAATAACTCGCTTAGAAGAAACAAGAAGGGACCAAATGGTTTTGTTTCTATTATCCTAGTTTTCATATATTCAAAAGACTCCTCCCTCCCTCTACCTTGGGATAGGACATCTACATCCACATACTATGTTAGGAAAGTAAATACATAGTACATATTTGGAGGTTTGAATATCATAAAATTTAAGCAACTTCAGTTTCTACACAAAAAAAAAAATTGGACTATGAAAAGAAAGGCTCCAAGAGTGCAGTAAATTGTAAAAAGTATAAATTATATTGTATATATATAAATAGTTGACTGTATAATTTAAAATATGAAGAAGATGGTCTTCTAGTTGAAAACTATTTTGTTCCTTTTTTACCACAACCCTGACCATCTTCTTCATATTATAAATTACATTGTTTTTTAAATTCATTTAAAAGATCTTTAGGTACAGAAAATACATTAATATAACATAATACAACCCTTAATAAGAATAAATGAAATGAAATAATATACTGACCGGTTAGCAGAATTCATCCCATCTTTCATCAGTCCAGTAAACTTTCTTTCTCCAGTTCGAGTAAAATCTCCCTAAAATTACCAATAAATAATTGCTGATAAATACCTCACTGAATTTGTTAAATTAGGATTATTCCTATTCTCATTGTTAGTTGCACTAGTGTTTCATGATAAAACCAAAATAATTTCTTTAACTTATAAACTAAAAACAAGTAAGCAGGAAATCGGTTAAAATCAGGAAACAGTTAAGTGAGAAAAAAACTTGAAAAGTAAGTGTATATTTAAGTTAAGTGATAATATTTTTCAAATCTAATTTGTTGGAAGATCTACAATCCATGGTATTTTGAAGTAAATAGGGTGGATTTTTTCTTGAACTTTATTTTATTATTATTTCCCTTATTTTAGTGTTTACTGTATTTGTATACTTCTTTTCTATTTGTAATTATTTCTTTTTTGAATAATTTTTTATAATTCTTGTTTATTTATACTTTTCACTGTACATTTTATTTTTATTTTCTTTAATTTGCCTGGTTCATTTTTATATAAATTTGCGCATTTCAAATCATATTTAGAAACATCTTAGTTCACTTTTATTTCATGTTATCTATTCTCTGACTTTTCTATGTTTTTTACTTGTTGGTATCTTTTTTAGCCCTGAGACTTGCAAAGTAGAGCGAAACGTTGGCTCACATTAAATGACACAATTACTATTTGAGATTTTTTTTTTTTTTTACTGCACCCATCTTCCTTCTGGACCATCTTTTTTTTATATGAACAACATAGTTTGTTTTTTAGATTTGAAGAAGAGAAATATTTCCACAACTACTTATTAAATTATCCAATATTTCTTTTTCAGATAATGACTTTATCAAGAAACATGACAAATTAGTGGTATTAAATTATTTATGTTACCGAGATGGAGCAAAATAAAAATATTACAAGTTATGTACAAACCTTAAGCGCATTGGTTCCAGCATATTGCTTGCTAATGATGTCACCATTGTTGGCCCACAATAGCTGAAACTTAGATTTCAATGATGTGGGCAGTTGACCTTCAGGTGGTAACAATCCAAGTTTGGTTAATTGTATCTCCAGGACTGTTCGCCCAATTGCGGTCTAAATGACAATCAAAATGAAAGTCAAACTATTAATAAAAAAATAATATGTTTTTCATTAAAGAAGAAAATAAAGAGAAAAATATAATGGTCATTTATAAATTTTAAGTTACAGAGTATTAAATGGCAGAAGTGCAAAATGCATTCTGTATCCCAACCATTTGTTTTTGTTCAACAAATTTCTCTCGTCTTCTAGAACGAAGTGTAATGTAAACCCTGGTTTATTTGGCAAAATATATGACCGTTTTATAAAATTTTCATCAGGAGTGTAAATAAGTACTTTAAACCTAGTTATTTTTACCAATAACTGATACTCTCATATGAATTATAAAGTAAGCTTTTAAAAACTTAATCCGTGCAATAAAGCCTAACTTCATCAGTTACAGTTAAACAAGAAAGATGCTGGTTTCTGTATTTAAGTTATTGTAAACATAGCATTAAAACACGGTAGAGAAAAAAAGTGAGGGCCACTGAAGTAACAAGTTAAATCATTCAAAATGAAAGTGAAAGTGTCTTTGACCATCCTATAACACGTTATATGTTGTTGTTATTAGGAACATATCTTTGGAATGGAAGAAGAGCTTAACGTGGCCGTCAATGGATATTGATGAGGTTCTACATCAAACTGTAGAATAAAATCCAGCAACAAAGACCCATATACTTGCCAGGGAATATCGAACGTCATAATCAAAGAAATAAAAATAAAAACCTTTTACTGAAAAGTGGTTATTTTTTCTTATACACCCTATTATCATGGATTTTCACTGAGCAATAAAATCTTACCTTTTTGATCCATAAAACTAAAATCCTCTGTAACATTATTGGGGGAATGTTCCAATAAAAGTTAATGGGATTAAGGTGGGAGAATGTTGTAGATAAATCTATTTCCTTGCTACATATTTCATACATATCAGTAACTGAAAAAAAAAAAATACTGAACCTGCACAACGTTTGTTCTGTCAAGGCAATCTATGCAGTTTACTCTGAACACTCCATTCTGATGGCAAATTATTCCATCTTTATCCTTCCAACAAAAACCCATTTCTTGGATAACATCCTGCAGTTTGGATAAAAGAAGTGAAACATTTTCGAATTTCATACCTCGACTGAAAAATATATAAAATAAATTAGATATTAATACAGTATTATATAATCGTCTCCATATGTTAATTACATAATTAGTTTTGGAGATAAATGATGAAGCTAATTTATTTAATAATAATTATCAGAAAAATAAACATAGTTACTAAACTATTCACCAATGCTCGTGGAAATCAAAGACAGCATAGATGACCTGATCAGAATTGAATTGTAAAACATGCTGAGTGAAACCTTCCCAGATAACTCTTTCCTTTCCTACCTGCTCGGCTAAATTAATGATACAAACAGGACCATAATGCGCTATCTCAGACTTCATGTGCTTTTCAAATGCCAATTTTGTTTCGCCCTCACCTGAAATTTAATCAAGGCATAAAACTGTTATATATTTATGAAATATAAATAAACATTAAATAAGAAATAATTCGTAGAAATTTTGTACATTCTTTATTATTTATGTCATTTGTATATTCATTTGGCAAAATTGGCTATATCCTTCATTAAAACCAATGTATCTGCATGACATTTCATAATTAATGGGACAATACATGTAACTAAATAACACAATAAGTATATGTAATGAAGAGATGTTGAATAGAAACAAACATTTTTTGTGTAAATAAAATTTAACAGACGTTATGTTCGTATCATTTTAAAATATTTGAAAATAAACCATGGCCCATTTAAAAATATTTTAAGAATTTTGGATGGAAAATATTTTATATGTTTATGTTACAAAAAATTGTGTAATATTGATAATTTATAGATGCCTAGAAAAAACTGGTTATATAATTTCCTCAAGATAAGAGAAAACCCTGAAATGAAATAACTGAAATGTTAAATCAGAACTACTGCTAATAATACAGGAAGTGCTGAAATATTGAACTATTGTTTAGTATTGAAAGTTGATGGTGCCATAACTTTGTCAACTGTAGATACTTTTTGGAAGTCGTGTTTTTAAGGCACATTAATTACTTTGTACAGAACAAAAATAACATAAGTTGATTTTTAGTTCTTATTACAATAACGATGAATTAATGAGCTTATAGAAGTTATTTATTTTAATTCATGTTGGTCAGGTGTTTTTAAGTACCCCAGTTTGTTTGTTATCAATGCCCAGACAAAGTGGTTTCCAAGATTTTTTGAATATTGATGGCATAAATTCTTCCTAAGCTACGGTCAATATATAAATGACATTATTAATGTCAATTCCATAAAGCTATAACTTCTAGTCATTTTTTCAATCAATGCTCCAGTAAATTTCGAGTGATTCGATCACCTCTAGATCCATTAGTGGGATCAAAATATGATACAACGTCAAAAATTTGTTATAATTACATCTGCCTTGAGATCGAATGTGAAGGAGCATAGTCCACAAGGATAAAGCTTTTTGTTGGAGGTTTTTATTTTTTCAATGGTTCAAAACTTGATCTCATGATCCATCTGTACTAGCGTTTCGGCTTGATAGTGCACAGATAGTTGAAAGAAAGTTTTATGGAAAAAAAAGAAAAAGGTTAGTTATATTAGGAGGGGTGACTTTAAAAGTCGGATTGGGAGAATTTTTCTTAAAAAAATGTTGCTTTATATGAAGAGTTGGAGTAACAGGAATATTTAAAACAGAGTTCATCTGTAAAAGATAAACATTTACCATTTCTTTACACAATTCGAAGCAACTTATGATATAGAATTAATTGAGTGTAAATAAATGTTAAAACAGGATTTCAATGTTCAAAGCAAGCTCATAAGTTCAGAAAATGTAAGTATGCTAAATTCATTGTTCAAATAAATGTCCATAAGTACGTTTTTATCTAATAATAAGTGTAAGAAGGAATGGATAATATAATTCTCAGCAAGATTTGTTTAGTTAGTTTTTCAAATGTGTAAGGTGAAAAATTGATTCTATACAAAACAGCTGAGATCCTGCATTTTTATATTTAAGTCAAATATGATTACATGTAATTTGTAATCTGTGTAACAATATAATGAAATTAGTCACTAGCCTTTATCAATACGAGGAGGAGGTCGATACTTAAAGCCAGGCTGGCTCCAGAACAGAGGTACAGAGCCCCTCACCTGTACAAACGACACAGTATGCGAGCTATTACTTAATATCTGTTCAGTCTCGACATAGTTGGCACAATTGCCATGTTCATCGAGCCCTCGGCGCTTATAGCGTGTACCAGCTCTATGGCGTGATCGTCTCGAAACTATAGCCAGAGTCAAATTCTGAAAAATAATCCAATAATTCCAATGAAACCACATTAGTTAAAACTGGTAAAATGAGAGAATTCTTTTTATAACAAATTTTAAAGAAAATATTCTGGTACTACAAGTGAGATAAATATAAAACAACCAGAAAAATACTAATTGATCAAATTCAACTGGTTGAATGTTTCAACGCACATCTAACAAAAACCATATTTTGAGCAACATAACCATAAAACCATCGGTATATTACAAATTGATTATTCTCTAATTATCACATTAATAAGCAATCTGGCACATCAAATTGAAACACTGGACTTTGACCATAAAGCTCAACTACAATCTGTGACCAGTACACTGGGTGATCCAAGTATGTCAGTGGCTCCAGAGAAAATATTTTGAAGTAAACCCAAATGTATGGCACACATTAAAAGATTTACACTTGTCTGCAACCCCAATAAAATTCTCCTAAATTAATATTACCTATTTTAATTATATTCTAAGAACTTTTCTGCACACACATTGTTAGGCAGTCCTCAGTCACTAATGAATTAGCATGAACTTGGGCTATGAAACATTAATTAAAGAAATGAAATTCATTACAGTACTTGTAACAATGACATGACAAACAGAAATCTTTTTTCTTGAATTTTTTTTTTTGGCGAACTCCAAGGATTTTTTGTTTGTGAGGATATATTCATTTAAAAAATTGTTTTTTGTGTGTTTATATAACTGAATTATAGTTCATGATACTTTTAATAATATATTATAATACTGCATTTACTTGTGTTGTTCTTAAAATGTATTTTTCTAAATGACAAGTAATAAAACTTTGAATCAACACTGCTTTAAAGGGAAGGAGAATCACAGTCAAGACAAGGAATACAGGAAGTCCTTATTTCAAGTCTTTTTGAAGTTGTGTCTTTAACAAATTTCTAGAAGGAAGCACCTATAAGGTTCTTCAGCTTAACAATAGTAAGAATTTTCAACATATAGAATAGATGTATAGTCACCTCACAATGGCTGGCTCCAAAAGTGGTCATGTCACGATGAATAGCACAATGCTCGATCTGAACATACCCCTGTATGATAGGTAGTATCCATGCTTTTGCCAGTTCATTCTACACAGGAAACCCTTATGTGTAATTTATCAATAAAGTGACATTCTACTTAGGTCAACACAATTTGATTCATTAGCAACTTACAAAAACAGTAAAATAAACAATAATCATGCAATGCAGGTATATATTTGTTACTACTGTTTCATTATTTCTATTAACTATCATATAAATACCTATAATTATTCAAAAATTAAAAAATAATATTTACATTCATTTCATAAATGTCCTTCAACATATGCTTATTCCAAAAAAATCTATCATCTGTTGATGATCCTGGTTTGTGAAATGTTTGCAATGAATTGGTAAGGTCACATGTCCTGCTTCCGGGGGCTCCAAGACAGAAATAGAATGAGTCAGTTTCCGTAAAAAGACGAGAGAGTTCTTCAATAATTCTCTTTTCAAATTTTTCTCGGTCCTTGCCTTCCTTTTTCGAGCTTCCTTTAACCTTAAGAATATCAAAGATTTGTTAAATTATATTACATTCTGATCAGATTTAAGATTTAAATTTTGAACAAAAATGAAGGAAATATTGGTAATGTCAAAGTAGAAAGGAATATGTAACATTAGTGATAAATAGTTTTCGAGTTGTACAAAAAATTTGTACCACAGCTAATCTATGAGTCTTATTGGGTACCAGTTTTCTAGTATAATTTTGAATATTTGAGTTTTCACTTCAATTATATCAATTTTATAATAAATATTTATCGAGTAATTTATGAATTCCACCCCAAAAAATACTAGCTAAGAAACATTATTTTAAGTTATGTGGTCATTGAAGTAAATATGATTGTGCAAGGAACAAGTCACTTTTCTTTAGATTTACCAATTTTAAATACAAGATTAAACTAAATTGGAATACTCAGGATACCAACCAAGCTACTGAGATTTATTTAAGAAGGAGGATGTTATAACCTAGAAATTAAAATAATATAAAGAGGAAAAAATAGATAAAGGGAACAAGAGCAAAATTTATAAATATTTTCAAGTCAGCAGTAAACCTGGAACAAGGAGGCACTGACTGGTAATTTTTACTTTCACTTACTTACAGTAAGGGAAAGTATTGTAAAGGTCATACAAAACTGAAATAATATATTTAAGGCGGGTGTATGCCTGGGTTGTGACAGCAACTTCTTCTATTAAATGAACTAATCGGAAGTGCTACTCTCTAGTATCGATTTATCATATTTTTTTGGATTTTTTCAAAAATGGCTAAACAACTTTGTTTAAACTCACTATGTCAATGTACAATGAGATGTTCTTTAGTATCAGCTAGATCTTATCTCCATTTAAATAGTTTGACAGGGTTTAAATGAGAAATTAAAAAAAACTCCCTATTAAAAACCTTTAATTTTGTTTGGTTGAGCAATAATAAACAATGGATAAGTACAAATTGTTAAAGAATTTTATAAATATCATAAGAGAAAAAAAAGGAAAAATAGAGATAGCCGACATAAACAGGAAAAACCGAGACGACCCAATTTATTCAAATAGCATTACAGCTTCATTATTTTTTGTTAAACTGTAATATCCTTGGAAGAAACAATATTAATATTTGTTATTCCCACATTGAGAAACCCTAAATATAAATTTTTTTATAGCAACAGAAAAATATAAAATTTTTATTTATACATATTGGAAGAAAATAGTTGACCGTATGAGGTAGATTGTAGGAAGATAGTCCGAGTGGGGG